>NW_027013982.1:358700-378114 GCF_036934945.1 Oncorhynchus masou masou | reverse complement strand
AAGGTTACGATATGACCTCTATATAGAGAACTAGATGCTATTTCCCCATGGGTCCAGGTCAAAGGTTATGATATGACCTCTATATAGAGAACTAGATGCTATTTCCCCATGGGTCCAGGTCAAAGGTTATGATATGACCTCTATACAGAGAACTATGTGCTATTTCCCCATGGGTCCAGGTCAAAGGTTATGCAGTACATAGTGAATAGGGTGTGGGATAACTAATGCAGGGGATGTACAGTATGACTGCGACATTGTTCTGTGGTGCTGTGAAGACATCACGTTGTTCTGTGGTGCTGTGAAAACATCACGTTGTTCTGTGGTGCTGTGAAGACATCACGTTGTTCTGTGGTGCTGTGAAGACATCACGTTGTTCTGTGGTGCTGTGAAAACATCACGTTGTTCTCTGTGGTGCTGTGAAGACATCACGTTGTTCTGTGGTGCTGTGAAAACATCACGTTGTTCTGTGGTGCTGTGAAGACATCACGTTGTTCTGTGGTGCTGTGAAGACATCACGTTGTTCTGTGGTGCTGTGAAAACATCACGTTGTTCTGTGGTGCTGTGAAGACATCACGTTGTTCTGTGGTGCTGTGAAAACATCACGTTGTTCTGTGGTGCTGTGAAGACATCACGTTGTTCTGTGGTGCTGTGAAAACATCACGTTGTTCTGTGGTGCTGTGAAAACATCACGTTGTTCTGTGGTGCTGTGAAAACATGACACTGATTCAACAGAAAGCTGAGAAGAGCATGGTGGTCAGGCAGCGAGCGACACACACACACACACGCGCGCGCACGCTGGCAGGCAGGCAGACAGACAGACAGACAGACAGACAGACACACACACGGTTCTAGGATCCTTACTAAACAGCCAGTAGCATGGTGTTGAGAACAGCCATACTGAACAGCCAGTAGCATGGTGTTGAGAACAGCCTTACTGAACAGCCAGTAGCATGGTGTTGAGAACAGCCTTACTGAACAGCCAGTAGCATGGTGTTGAGAACAGCCTTACTGAACAGCCAGTAGCATGGTGTTGAGAACAGCCTTACTGAACAGCCAGTAGCATGGTGTTGAGAACAGCCTTACTGAACAGCCAGTAGCATGGTGTTGAGAACAGCCTTACTGAACAGCCAGTAGCATGGTGTTGAGAACAACCATACTGAACAGCCAGTAGCATGGTGTTGAGAACATCCTCACTGAACAGCCACTAGCATGGTGTTGAGAACAGCCTTACTGAACAGCCAGTAGCATGGTGTTGAGAACAGCCTTACTGAACAGCCAGTAGCATAGTGCAGCCTTGTGTAGTGATTGATCAGAGGGACACAGGGAGGACCCCTGCTCAGTGTTGAATCATCAGGCTGTACGGCCGGCTAATAGATTTCATTTATGCATAATCTAATCATTCACAATCACTTTTTATTTTGGATTAATTGAAGTTGGGTTGAGAATGATAGGATTTCAATACCATAGTACTTGTCTGGTCTGCCTGTCTGGCCTCTGTCTGGTCCGTGTCTGTTCTGGTCTGTCTGGTCTCTGTCTGTCTGGTCTGTTCTGGTCTGGTCTGGTCTGTTCTGTTCTGGTCTGGTCTTGTCTCTGTCTGTCTGGTCTGTCTGTTCTGGTCTGGTCTGATCTGTCTGGTCTGTTCTGGTCTGGTCTGATCTGTCTGGTCTGTTCTGGTCTGTCTGGTCTGGTCTGGTCTGTCTGGTCTCTGTCTGTCTGGTCTGTTCTGGTCTGTTCTGGTCTGGTCTGGTCTGTCTGGTCTCTGTCTGTCTGGTCTGTTCTGGTCTGGTCTGGTCTGTCTGGTCTCTGTCTATCTGGTCTGGTCTGTCCCATTTCTGACTCCTGCTGTTGGCGCTGAATGTGCTTAAAGTGCATGAAAGACTGTGTGTTTATGTAACTTTGTGTGCGTGTGTGAGTGTGATTATGTGACTGTGTGAGTGTGTGTGTGTGTGCGCTTCCAGTATTCCATGTCATCAACATGAAAGGCCTCTGTGGAGAGAACCATTTCATTTCTTATCACAATGAAACTGGCTCTGAGATTAAGTTGAAATCCTCACCAGGCTATCGGAGAAGACCAAGCACATCGCAGACAAGGACGTGGCATATTCAGAGTGTCTGTGTCCCTCGTGGCACCCTGTTCCCTATACAGTGCATTACTTATGACCAGTCCCATAGGCCCAGGCCAATAGGGTGCCATTCAGGACTCAGCCAATGTCACAGAGAAAGCCCAGATTTCTACTCCTCCATATGTCAAATAAAATAATATAATAACACGTCTTTATCTGTCTCAGTCTCATTGAAATGATGATCTCTCATCATTTATATTCACAGTACGGATTTAACATCACGTATGAAAAGTCCTGCCCCAACTGTAATAAATGTCTGTGTGTTGGATCTGTCTGCTACAGATCATCTTAGAGTTCAGTGGGAAGCAGAGAGAGGCTTCGGTGCTCTGATACAGACATTCTAGCAGCTATCTCTGTCTCTGCTTCGTCATTGTTACAAAAGAGAGGAGATCTAGGATGTGTCCTAAACAGCGCCCTATTTTTTTAATGATTTAACTTGGCAAGTCAGTTAAGAACACCTTTTTATTTTCAATGACAGCCTACCAGGGAACAGTGGGGTGACTGCCTTGTTCAGGGGCAGAACAACAATTGTATCTTGTCAGCTCAGGGATACGATCTAGCAACCTTTCGGTTACTGGCCCAACACTCTAACCACTAGGACTTGGACCAGAGCTCTATGGACCCTGGTCCAAATTAGTCTCCTAGATGAGGAAGGTGTCTGCTCTCTCTCTCTCTCTCTGTCTCTCTCTGCTCTCGCTCTCTCCCCATCTGCTCTCTCTTTCTGTTCTCTCTCTTTCTGTTCTCTCTCTTTCTGTTCTCTCTTTCCTCTCTGTTCTCTTTCTCTCTGTTCTCTCACTCTTTCGCTTCCTGTTCTCTCTCTCTGTCTCTCTCTCTCTCTGTTCACTCTGTCTTTCTGTTCTCTCTCTCTGTTTTCTTTATGTTCTCTCTTTCTGTTCTCTCTCTTTCTGTTCTCTCTCTTGCTGTGCTCTCTTGCTGTGTTCTCTCTCTCTGTTCTTTCTGTTCTCTCTCTTTCCATTCACTGTCTTTCTGTTCTCTCTCTCTGTTCTCTCTCTCTTTCTGTTCTCTCTCTCTTTATGTTCTCTCTCTTTTTTATCTCCCTGTCTCGACTGTGCAAAAGATTCTTCAATGACTGAATGAGGTCTTTGTCCTACAGGTGGAGGATCTTAATTGGATCAGTCTTTT
Organism: Oncorhynchus masou masou; assembly: GCF_036934945.1. Taxonomy (NCBI): domain Eukaryota; kingdom Metazoa; phylum Chordata; class Actinopteri; order Salmoniformes; family Salmonidae; genus Oncorhynchus; species Oncorhynchus masou. The sequence goes on along the minus strand of NW_027013982.1, from coordinate 374,848 downwards.
GTTGCATGAGAATTGTCCTGTACCGCAAGCAATGCTAATGAGCTTCATGATGTACAGAAACTCAATGAAAACCCACAGGAACACACAGTTATGTTAACAGTTTGGCACCTTTCATGTAGCCTACTTTTGGCCAGCTAATAGCCTAACCACCAATCAAGAAACATTATGGAATAAGCCTTTAAATCCTGTTTCTGCAGGATTATTTTTGCTGCCACAACACTGGTAAAACGAGGCTCCTAAATGACCTGTAAACACATGAATATGAATGTGGACTGGTGGAGTTATGTGGAGTTACGTCACACATGCAGTCGAACACAGACATATGGAAATGTCTGCTCTACCCAAAATTACAACCAACTAATTGCAGCATTACCACAAAAAAAACGGAAGAGGCAAGTAGAAGGAGCGAAAAAGTAAGGAACTTGACTGTCGTCCCTGCATTAAAGACCGTAAATGATTAAAGAAAATTGTTATGGATAAAAAAAATATACCAATTTCATTCAAGGACCCAAACATTGGCAGCTGTGCCATATAAATTGCGAAATAGATTTCCATAGCACATGGTTTTTATTTATTGACACACAAAACAACATCTGATTCAAATCTTCACATTTTTCTATTTAAATTATTATACAGAATTCTTGCCACCAATTAAATGTTATATATATGGGGGATAAAATCTTCCCAGCTCTGCAGATTCTGCTGTGAGGAGGTAGAGTCATTAGATCAGTTATTTTGGTATTGTCCATATGTAGCTCATTTTGGGTCACAGGTCCAGGAATGGCTGAAGAATTGCAACATTTGCCTAGAACTAACACTACAGATAGCAATACTGGGGGATTTGAAAAGTCACAATCAATCAATTAATAATATAATAATTATAATTCTTTAATTTACAATCTGTAGAAGGTATGAGAATGGAAAGGTTCAGTACTTTTGTGAAGCATCACAGCACAGTTGATATGGCAAATAGGGATGGTGTTAAGAGATGGATGGGAGGGGTTGATTTGAGCTGAAGGGACTGGATGGTGTTAAGATATGGATGGGAGGGGTTGAATGGAGCTGAAGGGACTGGATGGTGTTAAGAGATGGATGGGAGGGGTTGAATGGAGCTGAAGGTTGGGACTAGATGGTGTTAAGAGATAGATGGGAGGGGTTGAATGGAGCTGAAGGGACTGGATGGTGTTGAGAGATAGATGGGAGGGGTCTAATGGAGCTGAAGGGACTGGATGGTGTTAAGAGATAGATGGGAGGGGTTGAATGGAGCTGAAGGGACTGGATGGTGTTAAGAGATAGATGGGAGGGGTTGAATGGAGCTGAAGGGACTGGATGGTGTTATGAGATAGATGGGAGGGGTTGAATTGAGCTGAAGGGACTGGATGGTGTTAAGAGATAGATGGGAGGGTTGAATGGAGCTGAAGGGTGGGACTGGATGGTGTTAAGAGATGGATGGGAGGGGTTGAATTGAGCTGAAGGGACTGGATGGTGTTAAGAGAGAGATGGGAGGGGTTGAATTGAGCTGAAGGGACTGGATGGTGTTAAGAGAGAGATGGGAGGGGTTGAATTGAGCTAAAGGGACTGGATGGTGTTAAGAGATGGATGGGAGGGGTTGAATTGAGCTGAAGGGACTGGATGGTGTTAAGAGATGGATGGGAGGGTTGAATTGAGCTGAAGGGACTGGATGGTGTTAAGAGAGAGATGGGAGGGGTTGAATGGAGCTGAAGGGTGGGACTGGATGGTGTTAAGAGAGAGATGGGAGGGGTTGAATTGAGCTGAAGGGACTGGATGGTGTTAAGAGATGGATGGGAGGGGTTGAATGGAGCTGAAGGGACTGGATGGTGTTAAGAGAGAGATGGGAGGAGTTGAATTGAGCTGAAGGGTGGGACTGGATGGTGTTAAGCGATCGATGGGAGGGGTTGAATGGAGCTGAAGGGACTGGATGGTGTTAAGAGACAGATGGGAGGGGTTGAATGGAGCTGAAGGGACTGGATGGTGTTGAGAGATAGATACGGGAGGGGTTGAATGGAGCTGAAGGGACTGGATGGTGTTGAGAGAGATGGGAGGGGTTGAATGGAGCTGAAGGGACTGGATGGTGTTGAGAGAGAGATGGGAGGGGTTGAATGGAGCTGAAGGGACTGGATGGTGTTGAGAGATAGATGGGAGGGGTTGAATGGAGCTGAAGGGACTGGATGGTGTTGAGAGAGATGGGAGGGGTTGAATGGAGCTGAAGGGACTGGATGGTGTTGAGAGAGAGATGGGAGGGGTTGAATGGAGCTGAAGGGTGGGACAAATAAGAACAAGATAACCAATGTAAAGCACACGGGATCTGTAAAATGTATATATGTTCATAACTTTTGTGAAATAGCACAGTTACAAAGAGAAATCAAACTGGTTGGACATTAGAAATAGAGGAAGAGACAAGAGAGAACTATTGTGCAATAGACTGTGTCTGTAAAATGTGTATAAGATGCATAAACTGACGGTAGAAGCCCGAGTGTTATTGTTTATTAGTTTACTCCAATTAGGGGAGGATTTTGGGAATAATAAAGGTATATGCTAAAAGTGTGTGTATGTGTTTATATATATATATATATATATGTGTATATGTATATATATGTATATGTATATATATGTGTGTGTATGTATGTATATATACATACAGTGCCTTGCGAAAGTATTCGGCCCCCTTGAACTTTGCGACCTTTTGCCACAGTTCAGGCTTCAAACATAAAGATATAAAACTGTATTTTTTCAACAACAAGTGGGACACAATCATGAAGTGGAACGACATTTATTGGATATTGCAAACTTTTTTAACAAATCAAAAACTGAAAAATTGGGCGTGCAAAATTATTCAGCCCCCTTAAGTAAATACTTTGTAGTGCCACCTTTTGCTGCGATTACAGCTGTAAATCGCTTGGGGTATGTCTCTATCAGTTTTGCACATCGAGAGACTGAAATTTTTTCCCATTCCTCCTTGCAAAACAGCTCGAGCTCAGTGAGGTTGGATGGAGAGCATTTGTGAACAGCAGTTTTCAGTTCTTTCCACAGATTCTCGATTGGATTCAGGTCTGGACTTTGACTTGGCCATTCTAACACCTGGCTATGTTTATTTTGGCCTTGATGGATTCCGTTGTCATACCACCTCTGTCTCCAATTCTCAATCTCAGCAACTTGTAGTGATTCTCCTCTCAAGGCGATAATCATTCTCTTACACTCACATGTTACCTGTCAGATATTTGAGGGATCTCATCGACGTGGAAGAGTAGAGCATCAGAGACAGGAAAACACACCTGTATCCCACCGCTGGGATTTCACCACACCTGGCGTCGCTACGCTACAGCATGCAGCCATTACCATTCTACCGCCCACCTCCTGCCTCCTGCCTCCCTCTGCCTCCTGCCTCCTGCCTTCCTCCTCCTCCTGCCTCCTGCCTTCCTCCTCCTCCTGCCTCCTGCCTACCAACTGCCTCCCGCCTGCCAGGGTCGTGGTTCAGTGGAGTATCCCAAAACCCAGAGAAGTATTTTCAGAATTGACGTGGTTAAGTACACAACACTATGGCTTGAGTCCTAAATAGCACCCTATTCCCTATATAGTGCACTACTTGACCAGAGCCCTATGGCACCCTATTCCCTATTCCTATAGTACACTAGGGCCCATAGGACCCTGGTTAAAGTAGTGCACTATATAGGGAATAGGTGCCATAGGACCCTGGTGAAAGTAGTGCACTATATAGGGAATATGGTACCATGTCGGATGTAGTCTCTGTCTGAGCTTTAATACCTGACTTTTTCTAGTGTAAAATCTTATCGTTACTTTGGTGAAAGCGTTATAATTGATAATATAATTGAATGGTCTGTTCAGGGGCTATTTACATTACATTTACATTTAAGTCATTTAGCAGACGCTCTTATCCAGAGCGACTTACAAATTGGTGAATTCACCTTCTGACATCCAGTGGAACAGCCACTTTACAATAGTGCATCTAAATCATTAAGGGGGGTGGTGAGAAGGATTACTTATCCTATCCTAGGTATTCCTTGAAGAGGTGGGGTTTCAGGTGTCTCCGGAAGGTGGTGATTGACTCCGCTGTCCTGGCGTCGTGAGGGGAGTTTGTTCCACCATTGGGGGGCCAGAGCAGCGAACAGTTTTGACTGGGCTGAGCGGGAACTGTACTTCCTCAATGGTAGGGAGGCGAGCAGGCCAGAGGTGGATGAACGCAGTGCCCTTGCTTGGGTGTAGGGCCTGATCAGAGCCTGGAGGTACTGCGGTGCCGTTCCCCTCACAGCTCCGTAGGCAAGCACCATGGTCTTGTAGCGGATGCGAGCTTCAACTGGAAGCCAGTGGAGAGAGCGGAGGAGCGGGGTGACGTGAGAGAACTTGGGAAGGTTGAACACCAGATGGGCTGCGGCGTTCTGGATGAGTTGTAGGGGTTTAATGGCACAGGCAGGGAGCCCAGCCAACAGCGAGTTGCAGTAATCCAGACGGGAGATGTAATGGTGGTATTGGAGTGTGGTGCTCTGCATACATCTACAGTAGAGATGATGTATTCCCTAGACTGTGTTCAGGGGCCATTTAAATGTAATGGTGGTATTGGAGTGTGGTGCTCTGCGTACATCTACAGTAGAGATGATGTATTCCCTAGACTGTGTTCAGGGGCCATTTAAATGTAATGGTGGTATTGGAGTGTGGTGCTCTGCGTACATCTACAGTAGAGATGATGTATTCCCTAGACTGTGTTCACAATGCATCCAGTCTGTTCAGGGGCTATTTAAATGTAATGGTGGTATTGGAGTGTGGTGCTCTGCGTACATCTACAGTAGAGATGATGTATTCCCTAGACTGTGTTCACAATGCATCCAGACGTAGATATGATTATGATCAAACCATTACTTCCATTCTCAGGAATCGTCGTGGTCGTTTGTTCAGGTGTCTTCAGGTCCAACAACGGAGCCTGAAGACTTTCATTATTCTGCAGAGAGCAGAGTCCTGTCTACCCAGTGTTACTTTATGAGATATATATATATATATTTTTTTTTAAATGTTCATTTATTTAGTAAATATTTTCTTAACTCTATTTCTTGAACTGCATTGTTGGTTAAGGGCTATTACACCTTACACGGTAAGGTCTACGACACCTGTTGTATTCAGTGCATGTGACAATATAATTAGATTAGATTTTCTTCCAAATCTGTGAATAGTCTGTAAGTTCTGTCTGTATAGACAGAAACCCAACCGGACCAAATGACAACACCTCTCCATCTCCTAATTATTGACTGGTCCAGCTTAAACCAATACAGCATTGATGTAACTTCTAATCTACGGCAACTCACAGAGGACACAAAGCCATTGAGCCTGATGCTAATGACAGTGAAAGCTCCAGTAGAAAGTCACTCTGTCCAACCCTGTGACTAACACTGAGTGTACAGTACACCTGAGGCCAATTACCCCCAGCTCTGATAATCCTCTTCCTACAGTAGAGATCCATATCAACCAATCAGGGATGATGAGGCCCTGAGAGAGAGGGACTGATTGGCTGGGCTGGAAAGGGAGACCACATTGGAACAGGGGCAGGAAGGAAAGCAGTATTACGTAGAGACAGAGTGGACCTCCATGTTAGAAGATAACAATCCTGAACAACCCAGTGTTTCCCCATTACATACGACCCAGTGTTTCCCCCTTACATACAACCCAGTGTTTCCCCCTTACATACGACCCAGTGTTTCCCCCTTACATACGACCCAGTGTTTCCCCATTACATACGACCCAGTGTTTCCCCATTACATACGACCCAGTGTTTCCCCATTACATACAACCCAGTGTTTCCCCATTACATACGACCCAGTGTTTCCCCATTACATACGACCCAGTGTTTCCCCATTACATACGACCCAGTGTTTCCCCATTACATACAACCCAGTGTTTCCCCATTACATACGACCCAGTGTTTCCCCATTACATACGACCCAGTGTTTCCCCATTACATACAACCCAGTGTTTCCCCATTACATACGACCCAGTGTTTCCCCATTACATACGACCCAGTGTTTCCCCATTACATACGACCCAGTGTTTCCCCATTACATACGACCCAGTGTTTCCCCATTACATACGACCCAGTGTTTCCCCATTACATACGACCCAGTGTTTCCCCATTACATACGACCCAGTGTTTCCCCATTACATACAACCCAGTGTTTCCCCATTACATACGACCCAGTGTTTCCCCATTACATACGACCCAGTGTTTCCCCATTACATACAACCCAGTGTTTCCCCATTACATACGACCCAGTGTTTCCCCATTACATACGACCCAGTGTTTCCCCATTACATACAACCCAGTGTTTCCCCATTACATACAACCTAGTGTTTCCCCATTACATACGACCCAGTGTTTCCCCATTACATACAACCCAGTGTTTCCCCATTACATACAACCTAGTGTTTCCCCCTTACATACAACCTAGTGTTTCCCCATTACATACTACCCAGTGTTTCCCCATTACATACAACCTAGTGTTTCCCCATTACATACTACCCAGTGTTTCCCCATTACATACAACCCAGTGTTTCCCCATTACATACAACTCAGTGTTTCCCCATTACATACAACCCAGTGTTTCCCCATTACATACAACCCAGTGTTTCCCCATTACATACAACCCAGTGTTTCCCCATTACATACGACCCAGTGTTTCCCCATTACATACAACCCAGTGTTTCCCCATTACATACAACCCAGTGTTTCCCCATTACATACGACCCAGTGTTTCCCCATTATATACAACCCAGTGTTTCCCCATTACATACAACCTAGTGTTTCCCCATTACATACGACCCAGTGTTTACCCATTACATACAACCCAGTGTTTACCCATTACATACAACCCAGTGTTTCCCCATTACATACGACCCAGTGTTTCCCCATTACATACAACCCAGTGTTTCCCCATTACATACGACCCATTGTTTCCCCATTACATACAACCTAGTGTTTCCCCATTACATACAACCCAGTGTTTCCCCATTACATACAACCCAGTGTTTCCCCATTACATACAACCCAGTGTTTCCCCTTACATACGACCCAGTGTTTCCCCATTACATACAACCCAGTGTTTCCCCATTACATACGACCCAGTGTTTCCCCATTACATACAACCTAGTGTTTCCCCATTACATACAACCCAGTGTTTCCCCATTACATACGACCCAGTGGTTCCCCATTACAAACAACCCAGTGTTTCCCCTTACATACGACCCAGTGTTTCCCCATTACATACGACCCAGTGTTTCCCCATTACATACAACCCAGTGTTTCACCATTACAAACAACCTAGTGTTTCCCCATTACATACAACCTAGTGTTTCCCCATTACATATAACCTAGTGTTTCCCCATTACATACAACCCAGTGTTTCCCCATTACATACAACCCAGTGTTTCCCCATTACATACAACCCAGTGTTTCCCCATTACATACAACCTAGTGTTTCCCCATTACATACGACCCAGTGTTTCCCCATTACATACAACCCAGTGTTTCACCATTACAAACAACCTAGTGTTTCCCCATTACATACAACCTAGTGTTTCCCCATTACATATAACCTAGTGTTTCCCCATTACATACAACCTAGTGTTTCCCCATTACATACGACCCAGTGGTTCCCCATTACATACAACCTAGTGTTTCACCATTACATACAACCCAGTGTTTCCCCATTACATACGACCCAGTGGTTCCCCATTACATACAACCTAGTGTTTCCCCATTACATACAACCCAGTGTTTCCCCATTACATACAACCCAGTGTTTCCCCATTACATACAACCCAGTGTTTCCCCATTACATACAACCTAGTGTTTCCCCATTACATACAACCCAGTGTTTCCCCATTACATACAACCCAGTGTTTCCCCATTACATACGACCCAGTGTTTCCCCATTACATACAACCTAGTGTTTCCCCATTACATACAACCTAGTGTTTCCCCATTACATACGACCCAGTGGTTCCCCATTACATACGACCCAGTGTTTCCCCATTACATACAACCCAGTGTTTCCCCATTACATACGACCCAGTGTTTCCCCATTACATACAACATAGTGTTTCCCCTTACATACGACCCAGTGTTTCCCCATCACATACAACCCAGTGTTTCCCCCTTACATACGACCCAGTGTTTCCCCATTACATACGACCCAGTGTTTCCCATTACATACAACATAGTGTTTCCCCATTACATACAACCCAGTGTTTCCCCATTACATACAACCTAGTGTTTCCCCATTACATACGACCCAGTGTTTCCCCATTACATACAACCCAGTGTTTCCCCATTACATACAACCCAGTGTTTCCCCATTACATACAACCCAGTATTTCTCCATTACATACAACACCAGTGTTTCCCCATTACATACGACCCAGTGTTTCTCCATTACATACAACCTAGTGTTTCCCCATTACTTACAACCCAGTGTTTTCCAATTACATACAACCCAGTGTTTCCCAATTACATACAACCCAGTGTTTCCCCATTACAAACAACCTAGTGTTTCCCCATTACAAACAAACCAGTGTTTCACCATTACATACAACCCAGTGTTTCCCCATTACATACAAACCAGTGTTTCCCCATTACATATAACCCAGTGTTTCACCATTACATATAACCTAGTGTTTCCCCATTACATATAACCCAGTGTTTCACCATTACATACAACCCAGTGTTTCCCCATTACATATAACCTAGTGTTTCCCCATTACATACAACCCAGTGTTTCCCCATTACATACAACCCAGTGTTTCCCCATTACATACAACCCAGTGTTTCACCATTACAAACAACCTAGTGTTTCCCCATTACATACAACCTAGTGTTTCCCCATTACATACAACCCAGTGTTTCCCCATTACATACAACCCAGTGTTTCCCCATTACATACAACCCAGTGTTTCCCCATTACATACAACCTAGTGTTTCCCCATTACATACGACCCAGTGTTTCCCCATTACATACAACCCAGTGTTTCACCATTACAAACAACCTAGTGTTTCCCCATTACATACAACCTAGTGTTTCCCCATTACATATAACCTAGTGTTTCCCCATTACATACAACCTAGTGTTTCCCCATTACATACGACCCAGTGGTTCCCCATTACATACAACCTAGTGTTTCACCATTACATACAACCCAGTGTTTCCCCATTACATACGACCCAGTGGTTCCCCATTACATACAACCTAGTGTTTCCCCATTACATACAACCCAGTGTTTCCCCATTACATACAACCCAGTGTTTCCCCATTACATACAACCCAGTGTTTCCCCATTACATACAACCTAGTGTTTCCCCATTACATACAACCCAGTGTTTCCCCATTACATACAACCCAGTGTTTCCCCATTACATACGACCCAGTGTTTCCCCATTACATACAACCTAGTGTTTCCCCATTACATACAACCTAGTGTTTCCCCATTACATACGACCCAGTGGTTCCCCATTACATACGACCCAGTGTTTCCCCATTACATACAACCCAGTGTTTCCCCATTACATACGACCCAGTGTTTCCCCATTACATACAACATAGTGTTTCCCCCTTACATACGACCCAGTGTTTCCCCATCACATACAACCCAGTGTTTCCCCCTTACATACGACCCAGTGTTTCCCCATTACATACGACCCAGTGTTTCCCCATTACATACAACATAGTGTTTCCCATTACATACAACCCAGTGTTTCCCCATTACATACAACCTAGTGTTTCCCCATTACATACGACCCAGTGTTTCCCCATTACATACAACCCAGTGTTTCCCCATTACATACAACCCAGTGTTTCCCCATTACATACAACCCAGTATTTCTCCATTACATACAACACCAGTGTTTCCCCATTACATACGACCCAGTGTTTCTCCATTACATACAACCTAGTGTTTCCCCATTACTTACAACCCAGTGTTTTCCAATTACATACAACCCAGTGTTTCCCAATTACATACAACCCAGTGTTTCCCCATTACAAACAACCTAGTGTTTCCCATTACAAACAAACCAGTGTTTCACCATTACATACAACCCAGTGTTTCCCCATTACATACAAACCAGTGTTTCCCCATTACATATAACCCAGTGTTTCACCATTACATATAACCTAGTGTTTCCCCATTACATATAACCCAGTGTTTCACCATTACATACAACCCAGTGTTTCCCCATTACATATAACCTAGTGTTTCCCCATTACATACAACCCAGTGTTTCCCCATTACATACAACCCAGTGTTTCCCCATTACATACAACCCAGTGTTTCACCATTACAAACAACCTAGTGTTTCCCCATTACATACAACCTAGTGTTTCCCCATTACATATAACCTAGTGTTTCCCCATTACATACAACCCAGTGTTTCCCCATTACATACAACCCAGTGTTTCCCCATTACATACAACCCAGTGTTTCCCCATTACATACAACCTAGTGTTTCCCCATTACATACGACCCAGTGTTTCCCCATTACATACAACCCAGTGTTTCCCCATTACATACAACCTAGTGTTTCCCCATTACATACAACCTAGTGTTTCCCCATTACAAACAACCCAGTGTTTCCCCATTACATACAACCTAGTGTTTCCCCATTACATACAACCTAGTGTTTCCCCATTACATACAACCCAGTGTTTCCCCTGTAACATACAACCCAGTGTTTCCCCATTACATACAACCAAGTGTTTCCCCATTACATATAACCTAGTGTTTCCCCATTACATACAACCCAGTGTTTCCCCATTACAAACAACCCAGTGTTTCCCCATTACATACAACCCAGTGTTTTCCCATTACATACAACCTAGTGTTTCCCCATTACATACAACCCAGTGTTTCCCCATTACAAACAACCCAGTGTTTCCCCATTACATACAACCCAGTGTTTCCCCATTACATACAACCTAGTGTTTCCCCATTACATACAACCTAGTGTTTCCCATTACATACAACCCAGTGTTTCCCCATTACATACAACCTAGTGTTTCCCCATTACATACAACCTAGTGTTTCCCCATTACATACAACCCAGTGTTTCCCCATTACATACAACCCAGTGTTTCCCCATTACATACAACCTAGTGTTTCCCCATTACATACAACCCAGTGTTTCACCATTACATATAACCCAGTGTTTCCCCATTACAAACAACCCAGTGTTTCCCCATTTACAAATCATCCTAAACAACCCAGTGTTTCCCCATTTACAAATCATCCTAAACAACCCAGTGTTTCCCCATTTACAAATCATCCTAAACAACCCAGTGTTTCCCCATTTACAAATCATCCTAAACAACCCAGTGTTTCCCCATTTACAAATCATCCTAAACAACCCAGTGTTTCCCCATTTACAAATCATCCTAAACAACCCAGTGTTTCCCCATTTACAAATCATCCTAAACAACCCAGTGTTTCCCCATTTACATAACAGGTTGTATTTTCCCTAGCTGAGATAATCTGGTTAGATTAACCAGTGGGTCTTGTCCAGGACCCATATTCATAAAGCACGCTGATCTAGGACCAGATCCTCCGCTGTCCAGTCATTGTATTATTAAAGGGAAAAACTGATCATAGATCAGCATTCCTTCTCTAAGAAGACTTTCTGAATACAGGCTCAGATCTTCTAAAGGAATATATATATATGTAGTCTGAGGTTCCAGTTGTTTCATTATTCTGCAGAGAGCAGAGTCCTGTCTAGCCAGAGGGGAGGGCAAGACAAGGCTGTGATCATCTCCTAGCATTCTGAGGGACGTCCCAAATGGGACCCTATTCCTCCATATATGGGCCCTGGTCAGACATAGTGTATTACAGGGAATATATGGTGTAAATTGGGATACAGGGGATGTTCAGAATTCAGGACGGAGAGGAGGAGAAGGGAATGACCGGTCGATACGGTTCCCAACCCACACATTTCCACTTTCTAAACCCTCTGCAACTTTCAAGTGAACTCTCTCTCTGTCTCTCATTTTCAGGCCGACACACCTTTTAATCTGGAAGGGAGAGAGCAGCTGGTGTCTACTCCAATGGTGAAATACCCACTGTCCATAAAGAACAACAGATATTTCAGTAGCATCGAGATGGTGAAATTCCCACTGTTCAATAAAGAACAACAGATATTTCAGTAGCATCGAGATGGTGAAATTCCCACTGTTCAATAAAGAACAACAGATATTTCAATAGCATCAAGATGGTGAAATACCCACTGTTCAATAGAGAACAACAGATATTTCATTATATCATTAGGATCAAGCCTGTCCATAAACAACAACACCAGATATGTCATTAGGATCAAGCCTGTCCATAAACAACAACAACAGATATGTCATTAGGATCAAGCCTGTCCATAAACAACAACATATATCATGCCTGTCCATAAACATCAACACCAGATATGCCATTAGAATCAAGCCTGTCCATAAACAACAACAGATATGTCATTAGCATCAAGCCTGTCCATAAACAACAACAACAGATATGTCATTAGGATCAAGCCCATCCATAAACAACAACAACATATATGTCAATAGGATCAAGCCTGTCCATAAACAACAACAACAGATACGTCATTAGCATCAAGCCTGTCCATAAACAACAACAACAAATATGTTATTAGGATCAAGCCCGTCCATAAACAACAACAACATATATGTCAATAGGATCAAGCCTGTCCATAAACAACAACACCAGATATGTCATTAGGATCAAGCCTGTCCATAAACAACAACAACAGATATGTCATTAGGATCAAGCCTGTCCATAAACAACAACAACATATATGTAAATAGGATCAAGCCTGTCCATAAACAACAACACCAGATATGTCATTAGGATCAAGCCTGTCCATAAACAACAACACCAGATATGTCATTAGGATTGTCGTGTCGTTGACTATCATTAAAATGTGAAGACTGTATTTTATCAAATCAATTCTCTTTGTGTAATTGATTTACGCGATTGAAATAATCATGTGACTCTAATGAACCAGGAAGTCGAGGCACCACGGGAACATGTTGTTTACAGAGTTTCTGTTTCCTGAATGTAACTCTTCAGATATTTTCACATCTTATCAAAACAGTCGCTTATTAATTCATTTTACCTCATCAGTTTCATTACTGAACGTCGCAAACCCTTGGCTATCTGCACGAACCGTAGCCGAGCTCATGCATCAGAGATATACAAATTGGTTTCATTATTTATTTACTAACTAACATCAAATCACAGAAATACATGAAAAGACACAATTAGTTCATACATGGGTAACGACATGATACACAGAAAAAGTCCCTAGCGGACGAAGCCGATATGACGGCTTGGTAGACGAAGGAAAAGGGGGTGGGGACCGCTCAAGAGCTGGAGACTCATACCTGATAACTACACTCAAAGAAATTGCTAATACTTTGAATATGAACAACCGCTCATTTGAAAATAAATTGCAATTGACATATTTACGAGTGTCTCTGTTACGAATCCCTTTTGGCCCGACCATCTAGGGGGATGGTAATGAGACCCATAACATAACTCAGGCAAATTATAATAGTGACAAAGTAAAAGTGTGAACGAAATAACCAGGACAACTGAAATCTACGTCAAACTCAAGGTTTATTTGAGGGGGCAGGAAAAGGGGCTGTGCTGGACCCAAGGAAAGAAACAATGAGTATTCAAAAACACCCCTAAGCTAGACTAGCCTACTTTAACAACAGCTAACTAACTGACCAAAAATACAGTGGGTGGTCCGCCCAGTTCTAACTAGTGTATTTAACAAAGTCTACCTACGGGTAGTGTATGCCCATGGGCGACTTATCTTGGTTTCCCCTTTTCCCAACAGCAAACAAACACAAACACCATAACCAAAAACAATACTCACAGGTGAGGACAAAGTGCTATAGAGGTGCTCAAACAAAAGAGAAGTTAATACACAAAGAGAGAGCGAAACAGAGAGACCTACAGACATGGCATTTACAGAGAGATTGAGCTCTAGAGCAAACAACTGACAGGGTTTTTAAACCAAGGGAAAGGAGGAGGTGTGTCTTCTGATTGATGATTGGATTGGTGACTGATTGGGGAGTGATGATTTTCACCTGTGAGGGGAGAAGGAGAGAAAAGAACACAGGATACACACACAGACACAGGATACACACACAGGATACTGGTATCCGTAACAGTCTCCCTCTGTGGTCACCGGTCCATCTGATGGAGAGAGTCAACAGAGAAGCCTCTGTGGTCACCGGTCCATCTGATGGAGAGAGTCAACAGAGAAGCCTCTGTGGTCACCGGTCCATCTGATGGAGAGAGTCAACAGAGAAGCCTCTGTGGTCACCGGTCCATCTGATGGAGAGAGTCAACAGAGAAGCCTCTGTGGTCACCGGTCCATCTGATGGAGAGAGTCAACAGAGAAGCCTCTGTGGTCACCGGTCCATCTGATGGAGAGAGTCAACAGAGAAGCCTCTGTGGTCACCGGTCCATCTGATGGAGAGAGTCAACAGAGAAGCCTCTGTGGTCACCGGTCCATCTGATGGAGAGAGTCAACAGAGAAGCCTCTGTGGTCACCGGTCCATCTGATGGAGAGAGTCAACAGAGAAGCCTCTGTGGTCACCGGTCCATCTGATGGAGAGAGTCAACAGAGAAGCCTCTGTGGTCACCGGTCCGTCTGATGGAGAGAGTCAACAGAGAAGCCTCTGTGGTCACCGGTCCATCTGATGGAGAGTCAACAGAGAAGCCTCTGTGGTCACCGGTCCATCTGATGGAGAGAGTCAACAGAGAAGCATCTGTGGTCACCGGTCCATCTGATGGAGAGAGTCAACAGAGAAGCCTCTGTGGTCACCGGTCCGTCTGATGGAGAGAGTCAACAGAGAAGCCTCTGTGGTCACCGGTCCATCTGATGGAGAGAGTCAACAGAGAAGCCTCTGTGGTCACCGGTCCATCTGATGGAGAGAGTCAACAGAGAAGCCTCTGTGGTCACCGGTCCATCTGATGGAGAGAGTCAACAGAGAAGCCTCTGTGGTCACCGGTCCATCTGATGGAGAGAGTCAACAGAGAAGCCTCTGTGGTCACCGGTCCATCTGATGGAGAGAGTCAACAGAGAAGCCTCTGTGGTCACCGGTCCATCTGATGGAGAGAGTCAACAGAGAAGCATCTGTGGTCACCGGTCCATCTGATGGAGAGAGTCAACAGAGAAGCCTCTGTGATCACCGGTCCATCTGATGGAGAGAGTCAACAGAGAAGCCTCTGTGGTCACCGGTCCATCTGATGGAGAGAGTCAACAGAGAAGCCTCTGTGGTCACCGGTCCATCTGATGGAGAGAGTCAACAGAAAAGCCTCTGTGGTCACCGGTCCATCTGATGGAGAGAGTCAACAGAGAAGCCTCTGTGGTCACCGGTCCATCTGATGGAGAGAGTCAACAGAGAAGCCTCTGTGGTCACCGGTCCATCTGATGGAGAGAGTCAACAGAGAAGCCTCTATGGTCACCGGTCCATCTGATGGAGAGAGTCAACAGAGAAGCCTCTGTGGTCACCGGTCCATCTGATGGAGAGAGTCAACAGAGAAGCCTCTGTGGTCACCGGTCCGTCTGATGGAGAGAGTCAACAGAGAAGCCTCTGTGGTCACCGGTCCGTCTGATGGAGAGAGTCAACAGAGAAGCCTCTGCGGTTGTCGGTAATCTTCGTCCTGGGCTACCAACATTTCCGTGGCAACGTTTTAGAGTTGAACCATTTCTAGCCGTGTAGCTACACCATTTCACGTGTAGCTACCGCTGCGTGCTTTTCTGCTCTTGTAGTTTTAAACCATTTGTCAGCCATGTTGCCACCGCTGCTCGCTGTCTGGGCTAATGGCCTATAGAATTGTAACCATTCCAACGTGGGGACTCCAACCCGGTGTTCTCTGACTTAATGTATATTGTGTAGGAAGTTAGTTTCATGCTCTGTGGAAGAAGGTGGCGTTCCATGACGCCGACCAAGTCTATGTTCACGTGGGCGTGGCCACTGACTTGGTAAAAAACCTTTATATAAAGAAAAATTCTCATTTGGAAAGCTAACATGACATTACATCTTTTCACAAATAGTTTCATA
>NW_027013982.1:263700-356200 GCF_036934945.1 Oncorhynchus masou masou | reverse complement strand
ATGTTTCAGAGTACGAATGCTCATCTAGGATCAGTTTAGCCTTGTAGATCAATATGAATAGCCTCGTAGATCATTGTGAATAACCTTGTAGATCATTGTGAATAGCCTTGTGGATCATTGTGAATAGCCTCGTAGATCATTGCGAATAACCTTGTAGATCATTGCGAATAGCCTTGTAGATCAGTGTGAATAACCTTGTAGATCGTTGTGAATAGCCTTGTAGATCATTGTGAATAGCCTTGTAGATCATTGTGAATAGCCTTGTAGATCATTGTGAATAACCTTGTGGATCATTGTGAATAACCTTGTAGATCATTGTGAATAGCCTTGTGGATCATTGTGAATAGCCTTGTAGATCATTGTGAATAGCCTTGTAGATCATTTATGTCGAGAAGGGGTCTTCGTTATATGATCCCACTATAGCATCAGCTCAGTGTAAAACGGTGTATTTCTCTCCAATCCTTTACAATAGAACACATGATTTCATTACTCTTTAGACTCTGCTGGTCTGCTAGATGTACTGATATTAAGACTGGTCACCCCCAGCAGGTCTAATATTCTGAGATTAAGACTGGTCACCCACAGAAGGTCTATTACTCTGATATTAAGACTGGTCACCCACAGAAGGTCTAATATTCTGATATTAAGACTGGTCACCCCCAGCAGGTCTAATATTCTGATATTAAGACTGGTCACCCCCAGCAGGTCTATTACTCTGATATTAAGACTGGTCACCCACAGCAGGTCTAATATCATGGTAATATTCAAAGCATCGTTTAGTCTCGATAGGCTCAAGTGGTTTTTGCGGGGTTGAGTGCTTTGGGTTTGTGTCCCAAACGACCCCACCTATCCTTCCATAGGCCCTGGTCAAAAGTAGTGCACTACTAACCCTACAGGCCCTGGTAAAAAAAAAGTAGTGCCCTAAATTGGGAATATGGTGCCATTTGGGACACTGTCTTACTGTGTTCTGCTCCTCCATAGACCCACAGTCACACCACAGCCTCTCTCTCTCCTCTGTAACTCACAGATAATGGCATTCCTCTTGTCAAGGCCCGGCAGTGACATTGGAGAGGCTTTTCATTGGGAAACAGTGCTTCATCAACAACAGCAACAAAAAATGAAAAAATAAAACATTGTGTCCCTTGTCTCCGCATGCTAAACAGAAAGATAAAAAGTGACTTATTGGTTTGAATTGCGTACATCCATCCGGATCAATAACGTCAATCTGACAGGAACATAGACCCAGTCTTAAAGAAAGCATCACTCTGTCAGGTTACATTCCCTCTACAGAAGGAAACAGTTGGACAGTGGAGGAGAGGGTCAGAGGGGGAGAAAGAGAGAGACCAAGAGAGAGGGGGTCAGAGAGAGAAAGAGAGAGAGACCAAGAGAGAGGGGGACAGAGAGAGAAAGAGAAAGAGACCAAGAGAGAGGGGGTCAAAGAGAGAAAGAGAGAGAGACCAAGAGAGAGGGGGACAGAGGGGGAGAAAGAGAGAGAGACCAAGAGAGAGTGGGTCAGAGAGAGAAAGAGAGAGAGAGAGACCAAGAGAGGGGGGTCAGAGAGAGAAAGAGAGAGAGAGACCAAGAGAGAGGGGGTCAGAGTGGGAAAGAGAGAGAGACCATGAGAGAGCAGGTCAGAGAGAGAGACCAGAGAAAGGGGGTCAGAGAGCGAGACCAAGAGAGAGGGGGTCAGGGGGAGAAAGAGAGAATGACCAAGAGAGAGGGGGTCAGAGAGAGAAAGAGAGAGAGACAGAGAGCCACTGCCCACAAAATGAGGTGGAAACTGAACTGCATTTCCTAACCTCCTGTCCAATGTATGACCATATTAGAGGCACATATTTCCCTCAGATTACACAGATCTGTCACGTTCGTTGTATGGAGGAGACCAAGGCGTAGCTTGGTAAATGTACAGTCTTCTTTATTTAGCGAATGAACACTGAACAAAACAACAAAATGAACTGCGATGCTAATATGGCTAGTGCAGACAGGCAACTAAACATAGAACACCATCCCACAAAATACCAGAGGAAAATTCTACCTAAATATGGTCCCCAATCAGAGACAACGATAAATAGCTGCCTCTGATTGGGAACCAATTCAGGCCACCATAGACCTACATATACCGAGACATACTAAAACCCCCTAGACAATACAAAAACTAACATACCCACCTAGTCACACCCTGACCTGACCAAAATAATAAAGAAAATAAAGATAACTTAGGTCAGGGTGTGACAGTACCCCCCCCACCACCCAAAGGTGCAGACTCCCGACCTCAAACCTGAACTTATAGGGGAGGGTCCGGGTGGGCATCTACCCTCGTTGGCGTCTCTGCTTCTGGACGCCGCCCCCTTCTTTACACTGGTCCCTACGCCTTTGTAGAGCTGAACCGTGGCTCATCGCCGGAGGCTCTGGACTGGGGATTGTCGCTGGGGACCCCGGGCTGGGGATCGTCTCTGGAGACCAATGGGCTGGGGACCATCGCTGGAGACATGGGCTGGGGACCGTCGCTGGAGACACCGGGCTGGGGACCGTCACTGGAGACACCGGGTTGGGGACCGTCGCTGGAGACACCGGGCTGGGGACCGTCGCTAGGAGACACCGGGTTGGGGACTGTTGCTGGAGACACCGGGCAGGGGACCCCGGGCTGGAGGCCCCAGGCTGGGGACCGTCGCTGGAGACCGTCGCTGGAGACCCCAAGCTGGAGATCGTCGCTGGAGACCGTCGCTGTAGACCATCACTGAGTACTGGACTGGGTACTGTCGCAGAAAGCTCTGGACTGGGTACTGTCTCTGGAAGCTCTGGACTGGGTACTGTCGCTGGAAGCTCAGGACTGGGTACCTTCGCAGGAAGCTCTGGACTGGGTACTGTCTCCGGAAGCTCTGGGCTGGGTACTGGTGCCGGAAGCTCTGGACTGGGTACTGTCTCCGGAAGCTCTGGACTGGGTACTGTCGCCCGCTCTGGACTGGGTACCTTCGCAGGAAGCTCTGGACTGGGTACTGTCTCCGGAAGCTCTGGGCTGAGTACTGTTGCCGGAAGCTCTGGACTGGGTACCTTCGCAGGAAGCTCTGGACTGGGTACTGTCTCCGGAAGCTCTGGGCTGAGTACTGTCTCCGGAAGCTCTGGACTGGGTACTGTCGCCGGAAGCTCTGGACTGGGTACTGTTCCGGAAGCTCTGGACTGGCGCATGGTGCCGGCACTGGTGGTTCCGGGCTGAAGACACGCACCTCAGGGTGAGTGCAAGGAGCAGGCACATGACGTACTGGACTCTGGAAGCGCACTGGAGGCCTGGTGCATGGTGTCGGTACTGGTGGTGTCGGTACTGGTGGTACAGGACACACTGGGCCGTGGAGACGCATTGGAGATATGTTATTTTTATTTTATTTTTTATTTTTTTTATTTTACCTTTATATTACTAGGCAAGTCAGTTAAGAACAAATTCTTATTTTCAATTTTCAATGACGGCCTAGGAACAGTGGGTTAACTGCCTGTTCAAGGGTAGCATAGGTTTTTAACAAATGTTTGAAGGGCAGAACGTTCAAGGGCAGAACGACAGATTTGTACCTTGTCAGCTCGGGGATTCGAACTTGCAACCTTCCGGTTACTAGTCCAATGCTCTAACCACTAGGCTACCCTGCCGCCCCGTTATCATTTGCAGGTAACATCTATGCTGGCTGGGTAGCATGCAGGTTTTTAACAAATGTTTGAAAAAGGCCCCTTCACAAAATATATTGTGTTTTAACAATGTACAAATAGTTAAAGTACAAAAGGGAAAATAAATAAGCATAAATATGGGTTGTATTTACAATGGTGTTTGTTCTTCACTGGTTGACCTTTTCTTGTGGCAACAGGTCACACATCTTGCTGCTGTGATGTCACATTGAATTGAGAGAGAGAAAGAAAGAGACACACAGAGAGAGAGAGAGAGAGAGAGAGAGAAGAGAGTGAGAGAGACAGAGACAGAAAGAGAGGTGATGGTAGCTAGACATCCCCCTCCTCTCTCTCCCAGAAAAAAAGGAGACATGAATAGTGTCAGGAATGAGAGTAAATAATTTGGCCAGCCTTAAACAGGTTCCACTAACACAGCGAGCGAAAGGGAAATAACCTTGAGGTAAAGTTATGTTCCGGCGCTCTGAGCCGGGAAACGGACGGCTGGTTGTTGACCTCCATAAAGCACATTTGTATATTTGATCCAGGATATATAGCTGTGTTGCCAGCCCGTCCACCATATTTATAGCCTCCGCTAGTTCTCAGCTGACAGAGGAAGGTTATGGAAATACACAACAGTGTGTGTGTGTGTGTGTGGGGGGGGGGGGTCAAACTGGGCTTATTTTTCGGGAGGAGACTGGGGAGAGACAGGGGAGGAGACAGGGGAGAGACAGGGGAGAGACATGGGAGGAGACAGGGGAGAGACAGGGGAGGAGACAGGGGAGAGACAGGGGAGTAGACAGGGGAGAGACATGGAGAGACAGGGGAGAGGCTGGGGAGAGACAGGGGAGAGACAGGGGAGGAGACATGGGGAGAGACAGGGAGGAGACAGGGAGGAGACAGGGGAGAGACAGGGGAGGAGACAGGGAGAGACAGGGGAGGAGACAGGGGAGGAGACAGGGGAGAGACAGGGGAGGAGACAGGGAGGAGACAGGGGAGAGACATGGAGAGAGACAGGGGAGAGGCTGGGGAGAGACAGGGGAGGAGACAGGGGAGAGACAGGGGAGGAGACAGGGGAGAGACAGGGGAGGAGACAGGGGAAGAGACATGGAGAGAGACAGGGGAGAGGCTGGGGAGAGACAGGGGAGAAGACAGGGGGAGAGACAGGGGAGGAGACAGGGGAGGAGACAGGGGAGAGACAGGGGAGAAGACAGGGGAGAGACATGGGAGGAGACAGGGGAGAGACAGGGGAGAGACAGGGGAGGAGACAGGGGAGAGACAGGGGAGAGACAGGGGAGGAGACAGAGGAGAGGCTGGGGAGAGACAGGGAGAGACAGGGGAGAAGACAGGGGAGAGACACGGGAGGAGACACGGGAGGAGACAGGGGAGAGACAGGGGAGAGACAGGGGAGGAGACAGAGGAGAGGCTGGGGAGAGACAGGGAGAGACAGGGGAGAAGACAGGGGAGAGACACGGGAGGAGACACGGGAGGAGACAGGGGAGAGACACGGGAGGAGACAGGGGAGAGGCTGGGGAGAGACAGGGGAGAGACAGGGGAGGAGACAGAGGAGAGGCTGGGGAGAGACAGGGAGGAGACAGGGGAGAGACAGGGGGAGGAGACAGGGGAGAGGCTGGGGAGAGGCTGGGGAGAGACATGGGAGGAGACAGGGGAGAGACAGGGGAGGAGACAGGGGACAGACAGGGGAGGAGACAGGGGACAGACAGGGGAGGAGACAAGGAGAGAGGGATTACAGAGGGAGAAAAGCACAAAAACACACCCCCACACACCGTCCCATCTCACCCCGTCACTGAAATGTACACCCTTTAAACCTAATGGAAGTGTTCGATGAAGCCTGTGCTGAGAGCGGGGGGTTGTCTATCATGTAGCCTGTGCTGAGGGTGGAGGGTTGTCTATCATGTAACCTGTGCTGAGGGTGGAGGGTTGTCTATCATGTAGCCTGTGCTGAGAGAGGAGGGTTGTCTATCATGTAGCCTGTGCTGAGGGTGGAGGGTTGTCTATCATGTAGCCTGTGCTGAGAGAGGAGGGTTGTCTATCATGTAACCTGTGCTGAAGGCGGAGGGTTGTCTATCATGTAGCCTGTGCTGAGAGAGGAGGGTTGTCTATCATGTAGCCTGTGCTGAGGGTGGAGGGTTGTCTATCATGTAGCCTGTGCTGAGAGAGGAGGGTTGTCTATCATGTAACCTGTGCTGAAGGCGGAGGGTTGTCTATCATGTAGCCTGTGCTGAGGGTGGAGGGTTGTCTATCATGTAGCCTGTGCTGAGGGTGGAGGGTTGTCTATCATGTAGCCTGTGCTGAGGGAGGAGGGTTGTCTATCATGTAGCCTGTGCTGAGGGTGGAGGGTTGTCTATCATGTAGCCTGTGCTGAGGGTGGAGGGTTGTCTATCATGTAGCCTGTGCTGAGGGTGGAGGGTTGTCTATCATGTAGCCTGTGCTGAGGGTGGAGGGTTGTCTATCATGTAACCTGTGCTGAGGGTGGAGGGTTGTCTATCATGTAGCCTGTGCTGAGGGTGGAGGGTTGTCTATCATGTAACCTGTGCTGAGGGTGGAGGGTTGTCTATCATTTAGCCTGTGCTGAGGGTGGAGGGTTGTCTATCATGTAACCTGTGCTGAGGGTGGAGGGTTGTCTATCATGTAGCCTGTGCTGAGGGCGGAGGGTTGTCTATCATGTAACCTGTGCTGAGGGTGGAGGGTTGTCTATCATGTAGCCTGTGCTGAGGGTGGAGGGTTGTCTATCATGTAGAATGTGCTGAGGGTGGAGGGTTGTCTATCATGTAGCCTGTGCTGAGGGTGGAGGGTTGTCTATCATGTAACCTGTGCTGAGGGTGGAGGGTTGTCTATCATGTAACCTGTGCTGAGGGTGGAGGGTTGTCTATCATGTAACCTGTGCTGAGGGTGGAGGGTTGTCTATCATGTAGCCTGTGCTGAGGGTGGAGGGTTGTCTATCATGTAGAATGTGCTGAGGGTGGAGGGTTGTCTATCATGTAGCCTGTGCGGAGGGTGGAGGGTTGTATATCATGTAACCTGTGCTGAGGGTGGAGGGTTGTCTATCATGTAGCCTGTGCTGAGGGTGGAGGGTTGTCTATCATGTAGAATGTGCTGAGGGTGGAGGGTTGTCTATCATGTAGCCTGTGCGGAGGGTGGAGGGTTGTCTATCATGTAGCCTGTGCTGAGGGTGGAGGGTTGTCTATCATGTAACCTGTGCTGAAGGCGGAGGGTTGTCTATCATGTAGCCTGTGCTGAGGGTGGAGGGTTGTCTATCATGTAGCCTGTGCTGAGAGAGGAGGGTTGTCTATCATGTAACCTGTGCTGAAGGCGGAGGGTTGTCTATCATGTAGCCTGTGCTGAGGGTGGAGGGTTGTCTATCATGTAGCCTGTGCTGAGGGTGGAGGGTTGTCTATCATGTAACCTGTGCTGAGGGTGGAGGGTTGTCTATCATTTAGCCTGTGCTGAGGGTGGAGGGTTGTCTATCATTTAGCCTGTGCTGAGGGTGGAGGGTTGTCTATCATGTAGCCTGTGCTGAGAGAGGAGGGTTGTCTATCATGTAGCCTGTGCTGAGGGTGGAGGGTTGTCTATCATGTAGCCTGTGCTGAGAGAGGAGGGTTGTCTATCATGTAACCTGTGCTGAAGGCGGAGGGTTGTCTATCATGTAGCCTGTGCTGAGGGTGGAGGGTTGTCTATCATGTAGCCTGTGCTGAGGGTGGAGGGTTGTCTATCATGTAGCCTGTGCTGAGGGAGGAGGGTTGTCTATCATGTAGCCTGTGCTGAGGGTGGAGGGTTGTCTATCATGTAGCCTGTGCTGAGGGTGGAGGGTTGTCTATCATGTAGCCTGTGCTGAGGGTGGAGGGTTGTCTATCATGTAGCCTGTGCTGAGGGTGGAGGGTTGTCTATCATGTAACCTGTGCTGAGGGTGGAGGGTTGTCTATCATGTAGCCTGTGCTGAGGGTGGAGGGTTGTCTATCATGTAACCTGTGCTGAGGGTGGAGGGTTGTCTATCATTTAGCCTGTGCTGAGGGTGGAGGGTTGTCTATCATGTAGCCTGTGCTGAGGGTGGAGGGTTGTCTATCATGTAGCCTGTGCTGAGAGAGGAGGGTTGTCTATCATGTAACCTGTGCTGAAGGCGGAGGGTTGTCTATCATGTAGCCTGTGCTGAGGGTGGAGGGTTGTCTATCATGTAGCCTGTGCTGAGGGTGGAGGGTTGTCTATCATGTAACCTGTGCTGAGGGTGGAGGGTTGTCTATCATGTAACCTGTGCTGAGGGTGGAGGGTTGTCTATCGAGAACCGTAAATTTTAAGTGAGTATCCGACTTCTCGTTAAACTGTTTTAAAACTGTCTCCCAGATCCACTCTTCTCCTTTATTCCCACAACCACCTTCCAATAAAAGTATTTCTGTGGTGTTAGAGGATGTATGTCTGGTAGTATAACAGGATGTATGTCTGGTAGTATAACAGGATGTATGTCTGGTAGTATAACAGGATGTATGTCTGGTGGTATAACAGGATGTGTGTCTGGTAGTATAACAGGATGTATGTCTGGTAGTATAACAGGATGTATGTCTGGTAGTATAACAGGATGTATGTCTGGTAGTATAACAGGATGTATGTCTGGTAGTATAACAGGATGTATGTCTCCTGTCTGGTAGTATAACAGGATGTATGTCTGGTGGTATAACAGGATGTATGTCTGGTAGTATAACAGGATGTATGTCTGGTAGTATAACAGGATGTATGTCTGGTGGTATAACAGGATGTATGTCACCTGTCTGGTGGTATAACAGGATGTATGTCACCTGTCTGGTAGTATAACAGGATGTATGTCTGGTATTATAACAGGATGTATGTCTGGTAGTATAACAGGATGTATGTCTGGTAGTATAACAGGATGTATGTCTGGTAGTATAACATGATGTATGTCTGGTAGTATAACAGGATGTATGTCTGGTAGTATAACAGGATGTATGTCTGGTAGTATAACAGGATGTATGTCTGGTAGTATAACAGGATGTATGTCTGGTAGTATAACAGGAGATATGTCTGGTAGTATAACAGGCTGTATGTCTCCTGTAGGATGGAAGCTCTTCGTTGTTACCCAACGTGTGTTTGAACCCCTCTTCAATGTTGATGAAAATCCATTTTAGTGTGCTTGTGCAGCATTTGCTGGAGCCTGACGGATCGACTCTAATCTGTGAGGCCTGTGGATCTGTAGCGGTTTTCTTGTGGTGAAGGAGAGGCGGACCAAAACGCAGAGTGGTGGTTATTCATGGTTCTTTAATATAGACACTAGACAATGAATAAACTAACAAAACAAGAAATGTGAAAAAACCAAAACAGCCCTATCTGGTGCAAACAGAGACAGGAACAATCACCCACAAACACACAGTGAAACCCAAGCTACCCAAGTATGATTCTCAATCAGAGACAACTAATGACACCTGCCTCTGATTGAGAACCATACTAGGTCGAAACATAGAAATACCCAAATCATAGAAAAACAAACATAGACTGCCCACCCCAACTCACGCCCTGACCATACTAAATAATGACAAAACAAAGGAAATAAAGGTCAGAACGTGACAGGATCCGTGTTTAAGAGATGGGTAGGATTGATGCTGCATTGTGGGACATGTGCTACTCTCTGATGCAGTGGTGGCGCACACTATAAGTCAATCTCAAAGTTTAAAGGTCATTCAACCATTTCTTTCATCTCATTTGAACTCACTAGAATGAGTTGTAAAAGTGTAATCCTTGACATTTTGAACAGACATCAAAGACGTTACAGTGCTTTGCTTGGTGCTCGGGACAGCGAGCTGCTGGTCTCCCAACGCTTTAGTTTAGAGGACGAAGCCATCGGTTCCCTTTCTGCTAATAACGTCCTAAATGGATCAGAGTTAATTAGAGGTCGTTATCAAATGGTGTGATACATTCAGATGACATGGAGAATCCGGGGCTGCATTCCAATGGCAGCCATTTGAGACAGAGACAGTTACTTACTATGAGGTGGAGAAGAGGAGAGGACTCTTATCAACAGACTGCTTAATAGGATAGAACTACAGCCTGGTTCAAAGCCAAGAGAGTCTTATCTATAGACTGGTTAATAGGGTAGAACTACAGCCTGGTTCAAAGCCAAGAGAGAGAGGAGAGGACTCTTATCAACAGACTGCTTAATAGGATAGAACTACAGCCTGGTTCAAAGCCAAGAGAGAGAGGAGAGGACTCTTATCAACAGACTGCTTAATAGGATAGAACTACAGCCTGGTTCAAAGCCAAGAGAGAGAGGAGAGGACTCTTATCAACAGACTGCTTAATAGGATAGAACTACAGCCTGGTTCAAAGCCAAGAGAGTCTTATCTATAGACTGGTTAATAGGGTAGAACTACAGCCTGGTTCAAAGCCAAGAGAGTCTGATCTATAGACTGGTTAAGTACAGCGTAGAACTACAGCCTGGTTCAAAGCCAAGAGAGTCTTATCTATAGACTGGTTAAGTACAGCGTAGAACTACAGCCTGGTTCAAAGCCAAGAGAGTCTTATCTATAGACTGGTTAAGTACAGCGTAGAACTCCAGCCTGGTTCAAAGCCGGGGCGCACAAACCAATCTGGGACCAGGCTATGGTACAACTAGTACACGAGAACACTGGAATCAAACTATGCTGTTTCCAAATCACCTTCCGTAATGAAATGACCTTTCGTAATGCAATGACCTTTCGTAATGCAATGCCATCTGTCCTGAGATGGTAGTATAATCTCAAAATCAAACTAAATGACTCACCTCTTCTGCCCCTTGCGAGAGCGGTTTGGGTTGGCTCCTTCGTTAAGATATATCATATCATCTTTTTCCATTTCAATGTTTAAGAAGATGTTCATTGCCTGTGACTGAATTCAAGGGTATTTGATACATTTCTCATTCCTTTTGATTCAAAAAAGAGTGTTTGTGTGTTTGGTAGCGTAAACATGTTAAACATCCCAGAGGCCATAGTCCAAATACGGTGAACATTCTCTTTTATGTCGAGGGGAGTTAGATAGATAACACAATGTACCTGAAATCACCCCAACTGTCTGTCTCCATGAGGAGTCTATTATATCAAGGGCATCATTATGGGATATATTTGTTAACTTCAACTGGCCTTGAAGAAAAGACATGGGAGGAGTCAAAAACCTTCAGTAATGATAGTATGGAGTTAAATCAACAGTCCATTCATTCTAATGACAGCATGGAGTTAAATCAACAGTCCATTCATTCTAATGACAGCATGGAGTTAAATCAACAGTCCATTCATTCTAATGACAGCATGGAGTTAAATCAACAGTCCATTCATTCTAATGACAGCATGGAGTTAAATCAACAGTCCATTCATTCTAATGACAGCATGGAGTTAAATCAACAGTCCATTTATTCTAATGACAGAATGGGGTAAATCAACAGCCCATTCATTCTAATGACAGCATGGAGTTAAATCAACAGTCCATTCATTCTAATGACAGCATGGAGTTAAATCAACAGTCCATTCATTATAATGACAGCATGGAGTTAAATCAACAGTCCATTCATTCAAATGACAGCATGGAGTTAAATCAACAGTCCATTCATTCTAATGACAGCATGGAGTTAAATCAACAGTCCATTCAATCTACAAGTTGGGGCCTTTTGACACACAAGTTGTTTTTCCTGATGAACTTACAGCCTGTGAGATCTAAAGATCAGAGGCATCCCAACTCTTTCTATTACTGAGCCCACCGGGTGGTTATGAAAAGTTATGCAAGAGGCACAAATTGGCTGATCTTTGACATGCGATGGAGAACAACATCTCTCCCTCTGTGAGGTGTGATAACTACCACTGCTTGATCTCTTCATTGAGTGTTGGCCTGTGTAACACATAGCTCCCCTTTTCCCTGTATCTGGTATATACAGTGCCTTGCGAAAGTATTCGGCCCCCTTGAACTTTGCGATCTTTTGCCACATTTCAGGCTTCAAACATAGAGATATAAAACTGTATTTTTTTGTGAAGAATCAACAACAAGTGGGACACAATCATGAAGTGGAACGACATTTATTGATATTTCAAACTTTTTAACAAATCAAAAACTGAAACATTGGGTGTGCAAAATTATTCAGCCCCTTTACTTTCAGTGCAGCAAACTCTCTCCAGAAGTTCAGTGAGGATCTCTGAATGATCCAATGTTGACCTAAATGACTAATGATGATAAATACAATCAACTTGTGTGTAATCAAGTCTCCGTATAAATGCACCTGCACTGTGATAGTCTCAGAGGTCCGTTAAAAGCGCAGAGAGCATCATGAAGAACAAGAAACACACCAGGCAGGTCCGAGATACTGTTGTGAAGAAGTTTAAAGCCGGATTTGGATACAAAAAGATTTCCCAAGCTTTAAACATCCCAAGGAGCACTGTGCAAGCGATAATATTGAAATGGAAGGAGTATCAGACCACTGCAAATCAACCAAGACCTGGCCGTCCCTCTAAACTTTCAGCTCATACAAGGAGAAGACTGATCAGAGATGCAGCCAAGAGGCCCATGATCACTCTGGATGAACTGCAGAGATCTACAGCTGAGCTGGGAGACTCTGTCCATAGGACAACAATCAGTCGTATATTGCACAAATCTGGCCTTTATGGAAGTGGCAAGAAGAAAGCCATTTCTTAAAGATATCCATAAAAAGTGTTGTTTAAAGTTTGCCACAAGCCACCTGGGAGACACACCAAACATGTGGAAGAAGGTGCTCTGGTCAGATGAAACCAAAATTGAACTTTTTGGCAACAATGCAAAACGTTATGTTTGGCGTAAAAGCAACAGCTCATCACAATGAACACACCATCCCCACTGTCAAACATGGTGGTGGCAGCATCATGGTTTGGGCCTGCTTTTCTTCAGCAGGGACAAGGAAGATGGTTAAAATTGATGGGAAGATGGATGGAGCCAAATACAGGACCATTCTGGAAGAACCTGATGGAGTCTGCAAAAGACCTGAAACTGGGACAGAGATTTGTCTTCCAACAAGACAATGATCCAAAACATAAAGCAAAATCTACAATGGAATGTTTCAAAAATAAACATATCCAGGTGTTAGAATGGCCAAGTCAAAGTCCAGACCTGAATCCAATCGAGAATCTGTGGAAACAACCGAAAACTGCTGTTCACAAATACTCTCCATCCAACCTCACTGAGCTCGAGCTGTTTTGCAAGGAGGAATGGGAAAAAATTTCAGTCTCTCGATGTGCAAAACTGATAGAGACATACCTCAAGCGACTTACAGCTGTAATCGCAGCAAAAGGTGGCGCTACAAAGTATTAACTTAAGGGGGCTGAATAATTATGCAAGCCCAATTTGTCAGTTTTTGATTTGTTAAAAAGTTTGAAATATCCAATAAATGTCGTTCCACTTCATGATTGTGTCCCACTTGTTGTTGATTCTTCACAAAAAAATAAAAAAATGTTAATGTTTATGTTTATCTTTATGTTTGAAGCCTGAAATGTGGCAAAAGGTTGCAAAGTTCAAGGGGGCCGAATACTTTCGCAAGGCACTGTATATACCTCTCCCCTGTATCTGGTATATATATACCTCTTCCCTGTATCTGGTATATATATACCTCTTCCCTGTATCTGGTATATATATACCTCTTCCCTGTATCTGGTATATATATATACCTCTTCCCTGTATCTTATATATATATATACCTCTTCCCTGTATCTGGTATATATATACCTCTTCCCTGTATCTGGTATATATATACCTCTTCCCTGTATCTGGTATATATATATACCTCTCCCCCTGTATCTGGTATATATATACCTCTTCCCTGTATCTGGTATATATATACCTCTTCCCTGTATCTGGTATATATATACCTCTTCCCTGTATCTGGTATATATATATACCTCTTCCCTGTATCTTATATATATATATACCTCTTCCCTGTATCTGGTATATATATACCTCTTCCCTGTATCTGGTATATATATACCTCTCCCCCGTATCTGGTATATATATATGCCTCTCCCCTGTATCTGGTATATATATACCTCTTCCCTGTATCTGGTATATATATATGCCTCTCCCCTTTATCTGGTAAATATATACCTCTTCCCTGTATCTGGTATATATATACCTCTTCCCTGTATCTGGTATATATATATACCTCTCCCTGTATCTG
The DNA here is from genome assembly GCF_036934945.1 of Oncorhynchus masou masou. Classification (NCBI taxonomy): domain Eukaryota; kingdom Metazoa; phylum Chordata; class Actinopteri; order Salmoniformes; family Salmonidae; genus Oncorhynchus; species Oncorhynchus masou. The sequence continues at coordinate 342,372 of NW_027013982.1, read as the reverse complement.
GTATATATATACCTCTTCCCTGTATCTGGTATATATATACCTCTTCCCTGTATCTGGTATATATATATACCTCTCCCCTGTATCTGGTATATATATACCTCTTCCCTGTATCTGGTATATATATACCTCTCCCCTGTATCTGGTAAATATATACCTCTTCCCTGTATCTGGTATATATATACCTCTTCCCTGTATCTGGTATATATATACCCTCTTCCCTGTATCTGGTATATATATATACCTCTCCCCTGTATCTGGTATATATATACCTCTTCCCTGTATCTGGTATATATATACCTCTCCCCTGTATCTGGTATATATATACCTCTTCCCTGTATCTGGTATATATATACCTCTTCCCTGTATCTGGTATATATATACCTCTCCCTGTATCTGGTATATATATACCTCTTCCCTGTATCTGGTATATATATACCTCTTCCTGTATCTGGTATATATATACCTCTTCCCCCCGTATCTGGTATATATATACCTCTTCCCTGTATCTGGTATATATATAACTCTTCCCTGTATCTGGTATATATATACCTCTTCCCTGTATCTGGTATATATACCTCTTCCCTGTATCTGGTATATATATACCTCTCCCCTGTATCTGGTATATATATACCTCTCCCCTGTATCTGGTATATATATACCTCTCCCCTGTATCTGGTATATATATACCTCTTCCCTGTATCTGGTATATATATACCTCTTCCCTGTATCTGGTATATATATACCTCTTCCCTGTATCTGGTATATATATACCTCTTCCTGTATCTGGTATATATATACCTCTCCCCTGTATCTGGTATATATATACCTCTTCTCTGTATCTGGTATATATATACCTCATCCCTGTATCTGGTATATACCTCTTCCCTGTATCTGGTATATATATACCTCTTCCCTGTATCTGGTATATACCTCTTCCCTGTATCTGGTATATATATATACCTCTTCCCTGTATCTGGTATATATATATACCTCTCCCCTGTATCTGGTATATATATACCTCTTCCCTGTATCTGGTATATATATACCTCTTCCCTCTATCTGGTATATATATACCTCTTCCCTGTATCTGGTATATATATACCTCTTCCCTGTATCTGGTATATATATACCTCTCCCCATCTGGTATATATACCTCTTCCCTGTATCTGGTATATATATACCTCTCCCCTGTATCTGGTATATATATACCTTCCCTGTATCTGGTATATATATACCTCTCCCTGTATCTGGTATATATATACCTCTTCCCTGTATCTGGTATATATATACCTCTTCCCTGTATCTGGTATATATATACCTCTCCCCTGTATCTGGTATATATATACCTCTTCCCTGTATCTGGTATATATATACCTCTTCCCTGTATCTGGTATATATATACCTCTTCCCTGTATCTGGTATATATATACCTCTTCCCTGTATCTGGTATATATATATACCTCTCCCTGTATCTGGTATATATATACCTCTTCCCTGTATCTGGTATATATATACCTCTTCCCTGTATCTGGTATATACCTCTTCCCTGTATCTGGTATATATATACTTTCCCTGTATCTGGTATATATATACCTCTTCCCTGTATCTGGTATATATATATACCTCTTCCCTGTATCTGGTATATATATATACCTCTTCCCTGTATCTGGTATATATATACCTCTTCCCTGTATCTGGTATATATATACCTCTTCCCTGTATCTGGTATATATATACCTCTTCCCTGTATCTGGTATATATATACCTCTTCCCCTGTATCTGGTATATATATACCTCTCCCCTGTATCTGGTATATATATACCTCTCCCCTGTATCTGGTATATATATACCTCTTCCCTGTATCTGGTATATATATACCTCTCCTGTATCTGGTATATATATACCTCTTCCCTGTATCTGGTATATATATACCTCTTCCCTGTATCTGGTATATATATACCTCTCCCTGTATCTGGTATATATATACCTCTTCCCTGTATCTGGTATATATATACCTCTTCCCTGTATCTGGTATATATATACCTCTTCCCTGTATCTGGTATATATATACCTCTTCCTGTATCTGGTATATATATACCTCTTCCCTGTATCTGGTATATATATACCTCATCCCTGTATCTGGTATATACCTCTTCCCTGTATCTGGTATATATATACCTCTTCCCTGTATCTGGTATATACCTCTTCCCTGTATCTGGTATATATATACCTCTTCCCTGTATCTGGTATATATATACCTCTCCCCTGTATCTGGTATATATATACCTCTCCCCTGTATCTGGTATATATATACCTCTTCCCTGTATCTGGTATATATATACCTCTTCCCTGTATCTGGTATATATATACCTCTTCCCTGTATCTGGTATATATATACCTCTCCCCTGTATCTGGTATATATATACCTCTCCCTGTATCTGGTATATATCTTCCCTGTATCTGGTATATATATACCTCTTCCCTGTATCTGGTATATATATACCTCTTCCCTGTATCTGGTATATATATATACCTCTTCCCTGTATCTGGTATATATCTTCCCTGTATCTGGTATATACCTCTCCCCTGTATCTGGTATATATATACCTCTTCCCCTGTATCTGGTATATATATACCTCTTCCCTGTATCTGGTATATATATACCTCTTCCCTGTATCTGGTATATATATACCTCTCCCCTGTATCTGGTATATATATATACCTCTTCCCTGTATCTGGTATATATATACCTCTCCCCTGTATCTGGTATATATATATACCTCTTCCCTGTATCTGGTATATATATACCTCTCCCCTGTGTCTGGTATATATATACCTCTCCCCTGTATCTGGTATATATATACCTCTCCCTGTATCTGGTATATATATACCTCTTCCCTGTATCTGGTATATATATACCTCTTCCCTGTATCTGTATATATATACCTCTCCCCTGTATCTGGTATATATATACCTCTTCCCTGTATCTGGTATATATATACCTCTTCCCTGTATCTGGTATATATATACCTCTTCCCTGTATCTGGTATATATATACCTCTCTGGTATATATACCTGTATCTGGTATATATATACCTCTCCCCTGTATCTGGTATATATATACCTCTCCCCTGTATCTGGTATATATATACCTCTTCCCCCCGTATCTGGTATATATATACCTCTCCCTGTATCTGGTATATATATATCCTCTTCCCTGTATCTGGTATATATATACCTCTCCCCTGTATCTGGTATATATATACCTCTCCCCCGTATCTGGTATATATATACCTTCCCTGTATCTGGTATATATATACCTCTTCCCTGTATCTGGTATATATATACCTCTCCCCTGTATCTGGTATATATATATACCTCTTCCCTGTATCTGGTATATATATACCCCTCTATATATATATACCTCTCCCTGTATCTGGTATATATATACCTCTCCCCTGTATCTGGTATATATATACCTCTTCCCCGTATCTGGTATATATATACCTCTTCCCTGTATCTGGTATATATATACCTCTCCCTGTATCTGGTATATATATACCTCTCCCCTGTATCTGGTATATATATACCTCTTCCCCCGTATCTGGTATATATTCCCTGTATCTGGTATATATATACCTCTTCCCTATCTGTATATATATACTGGTATATATATACCTCTTCCCTGTATCTGGTATATATATACCTCTTCCCTGTATCTGGTATATATATACCTCTTCCCTGTATCTGGTATATATATACCTCTTCCCTGTATCTGGTATATATATACCTCTTCCCCTGTATCTGGTATATATATACCTCTCCCCCCCGTATCTGGTATATATATACCTCTTCCCTGTATCTGGTATATATATACCTCTTCCCTGTATCTGGTATATATATACCTCTTCCCTGTATCTGGTATATATATACCTCTTCCCTGTATCTGGTATATATATACCTCTTCCCTGTATCTGGTATATATATACCTCTTCCCTGTATCTGGTATATATATATATACCTCTTCCCTGTATCTGGTATATACCTCTTCCCTGTATCTGGTATATATATACCTCTCCCCTGTATCTGGTATATATATACCTCTTCCCTGTATCTGGTATATATATACCTTCCCTGTATCTGGTATATATATACCTCTTCCTGTATCTGGTATATACCTCTCCCCTGTATCTGGTATATATATACCTCTCCCCTGTATCTGGTATATATATACCTCTTCCCTGGTATATACCTCTCCCCTGTATCTGGTATATATATACCTCTTCCCTGTATCTGGTATATATATACCTCTTCCCCTGTATCTGGTATATATATACCTCTTCCCTGTATCTGGTATATATATATATACCTCTTCCCTGTATCTGGTATATACCTCTCCCCTGTATCTGGTATATATATACCTCTCCCCTGTATCTGGTATATATATACCTCTTCCCTGTATCTGGTATATATATACCTCTTCCCTGTATCTGGTATATATATATACCTCTTCCCTGTATCTGGTATATACCTCTCCCCTGTATCTGGTATATATATACCTCTCCCTGTATCTGGTATATATATACCTCTCCCTGTATCTGGTATATATATACCTCTTCCCTGTATCTGGTATATATATATACCTCTCCCCTGGTATCTGGTATATATATACCTCTCCCCCTGTATCTGGTATATATATACCTCTCCCTGTATCTGGTATATATATACCTCTCCCCTGTATCTGGTATATATATATACCTCTTCCTGTATCTGGTATATATATATACCTCTTCCCTGTATCTGGTATATATATACCTCTCCCCTGTATCTGGTATATATATACCTCTCCCTGTATCTGGTATATATATACCTCTCCCTGTATCTGGTATATATATATGCCTCTCCCTGTATCTGGCATATATATACCTCTCCCCTGTATCTGGTATATATATACCTCTCCCTGTATCTGGTATATATATACCTCTCCCTGTATCTGGTATATATATACCTCTCCCCTGTATCTGGTATATATATATACCTCTTCCCTGTATCTGGTATATATATATGCCTCTTCCTCTTCCCTGTATCTGGTATATACCTCTTCCCTTTTCTGGTATATATATACCTCTTCCTGTATCTGGTATATATATACCTCTTCCCTGTATCTGGTATATACCTCTTCCCTTTTTCTGGTATATATATACCTCTTCCCTGTATCTGGTATATATATACCTCTCCCCTGTATCTGGTATATACCTCTTCCCTTTTTCTGGTATATATTCCTCTTCCCTGTATCTGGTATATATATACCTCTTCCCTGTATCTGGTATATACCTCTTCCCTGTATCTGGTATATATATACCTCTTCCCTGTATATATATATACCTCTCCCCTGTATCTGGTATATATATACCTCTCCCCGTATCTGGTATATATATATACCTCTTCCCTGTATATATATATACCTCTCCCCCGTATCTGGTATATATATATACCTCTTCCCTGTATCTGGTATATATATACCTCTTCCCTGTATATATATATACCTCTCCCCCTGTATCTGGTATATATATATACCTCTCCCCTGTATCTGGTATATATATATATACCTCTTCCCTGTACCTGGTATATATATATACCTCTTCCCTGTATCTGGTATATATATACCTCTTCCCTGTATCTGGTATATACCTCTTCCCTGTATCTGGTATATATATACCTCTTCCCTGTATCTGGTATATACCTCTTCCCTGTATCTGGTATATATATACCTCTTCCCTTGGGGTGGCAGGGTACCCTAGTGATTAGAGCGTTGGACTAGTTACCGAAAGGTTGCAAGTTTGAATCCCCGAGCTGACAAGGTACAAATCTGTCGTTCTGCCCCTGAACAGGCAGTTAACCCACTGTTCCTAGGCCGTCATTGAAAATAAGAATTTGTTCTATCAGGTATGAAGGTAAGACCCAGATGCAGACAACGTCGAATTAACAATGGTTTAATAATCCAAACAGGGCAGGCAATAGACAGGTCAAGGCTGGCAGGGGTCAGTAAACCAGAGGTGGGGCAAAGGTAACGCCAGTCTCAACGTCAACAGTGAAGAGGTGACTCCGGACTGCTGGCCTTCTAGGCAGAGTTCCTCTGTCCAGTCTCAACGTCAACAGTGAAGAGGAGACTCCGGACTGCTGGCCTTCTAGGCAGAGTTCCTCTGTCCAGTCTCAACGTCAACAGTGAAGAGGTGACTCCGGACTGCTGGCCTTCTAGGCAGAGTTCCTCTGTCCAGTCTCAACGTCAACAGAAGAAGAGGTGACTCCAGACTGCTGGCCTTCTAGGCAGAGTTCCTCTGTCCAGTCTCAACGTCAACAGAAGAAGAGGTGACTCCGGACTGCTGGCCTTCTAGGCAGACTTCCTCTGTCCAGTCTCAACGTCAACAGAAGAAGAGGTGACTCCGGACTGCTGGCCTTCTAGGCAGAGTTCCTCTGTCCAGTCTCAACGTCAACAGAAGAAGAGGTGACTCCGGACTGCTGGCCTTCTAGGCAGAGTTCCTCTGTCCCGTCTCAACGTCAACAGAAGAAGAGGTGACTCCGGACTGCTGGCCTTCTAGGCAGAGTTCCTCTGTCCAGTCTCAACGTCAACAGAATTAGAGGTGACTCCGGACTGCTGGCCTTCTAGGCAGAGTTCCTCTGTCCAGTCTCAACGTCAACAGAATTAGAGGTGACTCCGGACTGCTGGCCTTCTAGGCAGAGTTCCTCTGTCCAGTCTCAACGTCAACAGAAGAAGAGGTGACTCCGGACTGCTGGCCTTCTAGGCAGAGTTCCTCTGTCCAGTCTCAACGTCAACAGAATTAGAGGTGACTCCGGACTGCTGGCCTTCTAGGCAGAGTTCCTCTGTCCAGTCTCAACGTCAACAGAAGAAGAGGTGACTCCAGACTGCTGGCCTTCTAGGCAGAGTTCCTCTGTCCAGTCTCAACGTCAACAGAAGAAGAGGTGACTCCAGACTGCTGGCCTTCTAGGCAGAGTTCCTCTGTCCAGTCTCAACGTCAACAGAAGAAGAGGTGACTCCGGACTGCTGGCCTTCTTGGCAGAGTTCCTCTGTCCAGCGTCTGTGTTCTTTTGTCCATCTTAATCTATTTTTATTGGCCATTCTGAGATATTTATTTTTCTTTACAACTCTGCCTAGATCTCCAGCATCCCGGAGTCTCCTCTTCACAGTTGATATTGAGACTGGTGTTGAACAACAGCTCTATGGGCCCTGGTCAAAAGTAGTGCACTATATAGGGAATCTGGTAGGGGCATTGGCATTGAGAGCTACATCCCTTCCCTTGATTCAAGACTGTTATGATTGATGGTATACATTACAACATCTAGACAAGATGTCCACAGCCAGAGATCATCACAACAACATTACAACATCTAGACAAGATGTCCACAGCCAGAGATCATCACAACAACATTACAACATCTAGACAAGATGTCCACACAAAGAGGTAATCTCAACAACATTACAACATCTAGACAAGATGTCCACACCCAGAGATCATCACAACAACATTACAACATCTAGACAAGATGTTCACGCAAAGAGGTAATCTCAACAACATTACAACATCTCGACAAGACGTCCACACAAAGAGGTCATGTCATCAACAGTAATTTCTTTGCTATCCAGAAACAGATTATCTGGTGATATTTGTCTGTGTTTTTTATGGTATAATTGTCTCTGATAATGGACTATAATGATGTAACAGATGTGACTAATATGGAGGAGAACCAAGGGGGTGTATAATAGCTGGGAAATCTAATTAAGTCAAAATTAGAAAATATTGTGTGGAGGGGGAAGCATGGCGAACACAGACACAAACACAGACACAGACACAGACACAGACACACACACGCACAGACACACACACACACACACACACTACACTACACACACACACAGACACACACACACACACACACACACACACACACACACACACACACACACACACACACACACTACACTACACACACACACACACACACACACACACACACACACACACACACAGACACAGACACAGACACAGACACAGACACAGACACAGACACAGACACAGACACACACACACACACACACAGACACACACACACACACACACACACACACACACACACACACACACACACACACACACACACACACACACACACACACACACACACACACACACACACACACTACCAGTGGTGGAAAAAGTACCCAATTGTCAAACTTGAGTAAGAGCAGGTACCTAAATAGAAGGCCAAATAGTAATATCGTACTTGAGTAGAAGTCTAAAAGTATTTGCTTTTAAATATATCAAAAGTAAATGTAATTACTCAAATATCAAAAGTTAAATGTACAAGAGTAAATCATTTCAAATTCCTGATATTAAACAAACCAGATTTCACCATTTATTTGTTTCACATTGATGGATATCCAGTGCCGCACTCCAGCACTCAGACAACATGTAGAAACAAAGCATTTGCGTTTTGTGAGGCAGCGGGTATGACCGGGATGTTCTCCAGATAAATGACCGGGATGTTCTCCAGATAAATGACCGGGATGTTCTCCAGATAAATGACCGGGATGTTCTCCAGATAAATGACCGGGATGTTCTCCAGATAAATGACCGGGATGTTCTCCAGATAAATGACCGGGATGTTCTCCAGATAAATGACCGGGATGTTCTCCAGATAAATGACCGGGATGTTCTCCAGATAAATGACCGGGATGTTCTCCAGATAAATGACCGGGGATGTTCTCCAGATAAATGACCGGGATGTTCTCCAGATAAATGACCGGGATGTTCTCCAGATAAATGACCGGGATGTTCTCCAGATAAATGACCGGGATGTTCTCCAGATAAATGACCGGGATGTTCTCCAGATAAATGACCGGGATGTTCTCCAGATAAATGACCGGGATGTTCTCCAGATAAATGACCGGGATGTTCTCCAGATAAATGACCGGGATGTTCTCCAGATAAATGACCGGGATGTTCTCCAGATAAATGACCGGGATGTTCTCCAGATAAATGACCGGGATGTTCTCCAGATAAATGACCGGGATGTTCTCCAGATAAATGACCGGGATGTTCTCCAGATAAATGACCGGGATGTTCTCCAGATAAATGACCGGGATGTTCTCCAGATAAATGACCGGGATGTTCTCCAGATAAATGACCGGGATGTTCTCCAGATAAATGACCGGGATGTTCTCCAGATAAATGACCGGGATGTTCTCCAGATAAATGACCGGGATGTTCTCCAGATAAATGACCGGGGATGTTCTCCAGATAAATGACCGGGATGTTCTCCAGATAAATGACCGGGATGTTCTCCAGATAAATGACCGGGATGTTCTCCAGATAAATGACCGGGATGTTCTCCAGATAAATGACCGGGGATGTTCTCCAGATAAATGACCGGGATGTTCTCCAGATAAATGACCGGGGATGTTCTCCAGATAAATGACCGGGGATGTTCTCCAGATAAATGACCGGGATGTTCTCCAGATAAATGACCGGGGATGTTCTCCAGATAAATGACCGGGATGTTCTCCAGATAAATGACCGGGATGTTCTCCAGATAAATGACCGGGATGTTCTCCAGATAAATGACCGGGATGTTCTCCAGATAAATGACCGGGGATGTTCTCCAGATAAATGACCGGGATGTTCTCCAGATAAATGACCGGGGATGTTCTCCAGATAAATGACCGGGATGTTCTCCAGATAAATGACCGGGGATGTTCTCCAGATAAATGACCGGGATGTTCTCCAGATAAATGACCGGGATGTTCTCCAGATAAATGACCGGGGATGTTCTCCAGATAAATGACCGGGATGTTCTCCAGATAAATGACCGGGATGTTCTCCAGATAAATGACCGGGATGTTCTCCAGATAAATGACCGGGATGTTCTCCAGATAAATGACCGGGGATGTTCTCCAGATAAATGACCGGGATGTTCTCCAGATAAATGACCGGGATGTTCTCCAGATAAATGACCGGGATGTTCTCCAGATAAATGACCGGGATGTTCTCCAGATAAATGACCGGGATGTTCTCCAGATAAATGACCGGGATGTTCTCCAGATAAATGTTGGAATTGGACCACGTTCCTGTTCTGCTAAGCATTAAATATTTGAAGAGTACTTTTTGGGTGTCAGGGAAAATTAATTGGATTAAAAAGTAAAAAATGTTTTAGGAATGTATTGAAGTAATAGTTGACTACATGTTGTCACGTTGTATAAATGATTGGAGACAGGTGCAGGAATATATCATAGGAGGGTTCAAATACTCCACCCTAAAATACAACGTGATCTGAAAAGGCAGGGGGACAAAGACCAAAATGTATACAAAAACACAGGGACGAGATCCATAGTACCGAGTGCACAATACACGGGACGAGACCCGTAATGACGAGCACCCAATACATGGGATGAGATCAAATCAAATCAAATGTATTTATATAGCCCTTCGTACATCAGCTGATATCTCAAAGTGCTGTACAGAAACCCAGCCTAAAACCCCAAACAGCAAGCAATGCAGGTGTAGAAGCACGGTGGTTAGGAAAAAACTCCCTAGAAAGGCCAAAACTTAGGAAGAAACCTAGAGAGGAACCAGGCTATGTGGGGCGGCCACTCCTCTTCTGGCTGTGCCGGGTGGAGATTATAACAGAAGAGAGATCCGTAATAACAATACACGGGACGAGACCCGTAATAACAATACACGGACGAGACCCGTAATGACAATACACGGGACGAGACCCGTAATGACAATACATGGGACGAGACCCGTAATGACAATACAAGGGACGAGACCCGTAATGACAATACACGGGACGAGACCCGTAATGACAATACACGGACGAGACCCGTAATGACAATACATGGGACGAGACCCGTAATGACAATACAAGGGACGAGACCCGTAATGACAATACAAGGGACGAGACCCGTAATAACAACACACTGGACGAGACCCGTAATGACAATACACGGGACGAGACATATAATGACAATACATGGGACGAGACCCGTAATGACAATACACGGGACGAGACCTGTAATGACAATACATGGGACGAGACATATAATGACAATACATGGGACGAGACCCGTAATGACAATACACGGGACGAGACCCGTAATGACGAGTACATGGGACAATAGCCGTAATGACAATACACGGTACGAGACCCGTAATGACAATACACGGGATGAGACATATAATGACAATACATGGGACGAGACCCGTAATGACAATACACGGGACGAGACCCGTAATGACAATACATGGGACGAGACCCGTAATGACAATACACGGGACGAGACCCGTAATGACAATACATGGGACGAGACCCGTAATGACAATACACGGACGAGACCCGTAATGACACCACGGGACGAGACCCGTAATGACAATACACGGGACGAGACCCGTAATGACAATACACGGGACGAGACCCGTAATAACAATACACGGTACGAGATCCGTAATAACGAGTACATGGGACAAGACCCGTAATAACAACACACGGGACGAGATCCGTAATAACGAGTACATGGGACAAGACCCGTAATAACAACACACGGGACGAGATCCGTAATAACGAGTACATGGGACAATAGCCGTAATGACAATACACGGTACGAGACCCGTAATGACAATACACGGGACGAGACCCGTAATAACAATACACGGTACGAGACCCGTAATGACAATACACGGGACGACCCGTAATAACAATACATGGGACGAGATCCGTAATAACGAGTACACAAAACACGCTGCACGAAAGCCGAAACCACAAAACACAGGTACTCACAAGACCAACGGACATGGGGAACAATAACCGACAAGACAGTGGGGAACAGAGGGCACATATAACATCCTAATCTGGGGGAATGGTAACCATGTGTGTGTAATGACACAAGACAGTCCTGGGGTTGGTGCTGGTGATCCAGTTCAGTGACGCGTAGAAGGTCGGCGAAGTAGAGCGGCAGTACCGGGGAATCCGTAAAACATATACTTAAAAACAGAGTACTTCACTAGTACTTTAAATTATTTTTACCTAAGTACTCTACACTGCACATTACACAAACTACACACACTACACACACTCTGCATACAAACAACACACTACACACTACACACTACACACTATACAACACACATTACACACTACAAACTGGACACACACTATACACTATACATTACACACTACAAACTACACACACACTATACACTATACACTACACACTATGCACACTACACACTACACACTACACAATATACACTACACACTACACACTATACACTACACACTACACACTATACACTACACACTATACACTACACACTATACACTACACACTACATGCTATACGCTATACACTATACACTACACACTACATGCTATACGCTATACACTGTACACTACACACTACATGCTATACACTATACACACTATACACTACACACTACACACTACACACTACATGCGATACGCTAAACTCTATACACTACACACTACATGCTATACACTATACACACTACACACTATACACTACACACTACATGCTATACACTATACACACTATACACTACACACTACACACTATACACTACACACTACACACTACATGCTATACGCTATACACTATACACACTACACACTACACACTACACACTATACACTACACACTACATGCTATACACTATACACACTATACACTACACACTACACACTACATGCGATACGCTATACTCTATACACTACACACTACATGCTATACACTATACACACTATACACTACACACTACACACTACACACTACATGCGATACGCTAAACTATATACACTACACACTACATGCTATACACTATACACACTACACACTATACACTACACACTACATGCTATACACTATACACACTATACACTACACACTACACACTACACACTACACACTACATGCTATACGCTATACACTATACACACTACACACTACACACTATACACTACACACTACATGCTATACACTATGCACACTATACACTACACACTACACACTATACACTACACACTACACACTACATGCTATACGCTATACACTATACACACTACACACTACACACTATACACTACACACTACATGCTATACACTATACACACTATACACTACACACTACACACTATACACTACACACTACACACTACATGCTATACGCTATACACTATACACACTACACACTACACACTACATGCTATACACTATACACACTATACACTACACACTACACACTATACACTACACACTACACACTACATGCTATACGCTATACACTATACACTACACACTACATGCTATACGCTATACACTACACACTACATGCTATACACTATACACACTACGCACTACACACTACACACTACATGCGATACGCTATACTCTATACACTACACACTACATGCTATACACTATACACACTACACACTATACACTATACTCTATACACTACATGCTATACACTATACACACTACGCACTACATGCTATACACTACACACTATACACTATACACTACACACTACACACTACACACAATACACTACACACTATACACTACACACTACATGCTATACACTACATGCTATACACACTACACACTATACTCTATACACTACACACTACATGCTATACACTATACACACTACACACTATACACTACACACTACATGTTATACACTATACACTACACACTACATGCTATACACTATACACTATACACTACACACTACATGCTATACACTATACACACTACACACTATACACTATACACTACACACTACATGCTATACACTATACACTATACACTACACACTACATGTTATACACTATACACTACACACTACATGCTATACACTATACACTATACACTACACACTACATGCTATACACTATACACTATACACTACACACTACATGCTATACACTATACACACTACACACTATACACTACACACTACATGTTATACACTATACACTACACACTACATGCTATACACTATACACTATACACTACACACTATACACTACATGCTATACACTATACACTACACACTACACACTATACACTATACACTACATGCTATACACTATACACACTATACACTACACACTACACACTACACACTACATGCGATACGCTAAACTATATACACTACACACTACATGCTATACACTATACACACTACACACTATACACTACACACTACATGCTATACACTATACACACTATACACTACACACTACACACTACACACTACACACTACATGCTATACGCTATACACTATACACACTACACACTACACACTATACACTACACACTACATGCTATACACTATGCACACTATACACTACACACTACACACTATACACTACACACTACACACTACATGCTATACGCTATACACTATACACACTACACACTACACACTATACACTACACACTACATGCTATACACTATACACACTATACACTACACACTACACACTATACACTACACACTACACACTACATGCTATACGCTATACACTATACACACTACACACTACACACTACATGCTATACACTATACACACTATACACTACACACTACACACTATACACTACACACTACACACTACATGCTATACGCTATACACTATACACTACACACTACATGCTATACGCTATACACTATACACTACACACTACATGCTATACACTATACACACTACGCACTACACACTACACACTACATGCGATACGCTATACTCTATACACTACACACTACATGCTATACACTATACACACTACACACTATACACTATACTCTATACACTACATGCTATACACTATACACACTACGCACTACATGCTATACACTACACACTATACACTATACACTACACACTACACACTACACACAATACACTACACACTATACACTACACACTACATGCTATACACTACATGCTATACACACTACACACTATACTCTATACACTACACACTACATGCTATACACTATACACACTACACACTATACACTACACACTACATGTTATACACTATACACTACACACTACATGCTATACACTATACACTATACACTACACACTACATGCTATACACTATACACACTACACACTATACACTATACACTACACACTACATGCTATACACTATACACTATACACTACACACTACATGCTATACACTATACACACTACACACTATACACTACACACTACATGTTATACACTATACACTACACACTACATGCTATACACTATACACTATACACTACACACTATACACTACATGCTATACACTATACACTACACACTACACACTATACACTATACACTACATGCTATACACTATACACTATACACTACACACTATACACTACACACTACACACTATACACTACATGCTATACACTATACACTACACACTACACACTATACACTATACACTACATGCTATACACTATACACTACACACTACACACTATACACTACACACTATACACTATACACTACATGCTATACACTATACACTACACACTACACACTATACTCTATACACTACACACTACACACTACACACTACACACTACACACTATACACTATACACTACATGCTATACACTATACACTACACACTACACACTATACACTACACACTATACACTATACACTACATGCTATACACTATACACTATACACTACATGCTATACACTATACACACTACACACTACACACTACACACTACACACTACACACTATACACTACACACTATACACTATACACTACATGCTATACACTATACACTACACACTACACACTATACTCTATACACTACACACTACACACTACACACTACACACTACACACTATACACTATACACTACATGCTATACACTATACACTACACACTACACACTATACACTACACACTATACACTATACACTACATGCTATACACTATACACTATACACTACATGCTATACACTATACACACTACACACTACACACTACACACTATACACTACACACTATACACTATACACTACATGCTATACACTATACACTATACACTACATGCTATACACTATACACACTACACACTACACACTACACACTACACACTATACACTACACACTATACACTATACACTACATGCTATACACTATACACTATTCACTACATGCTATACACTATACACACTACACACTACACACTACACACTACACACTATACACTATACACTACACACTACACACTACACACTACACACTACACACTACACACTATACACTATACACTATACACTACACACTACACACTACACACTACACACTACACACTATACACTACACACTACACACTATACACTACACACTACACACTACACACTACACACTATACACTACACACTACACACTACACACTACACACTACACACTACACACTATACACTACACACTACACACTATACACTACACACTACACACTACACACTACACACTATACACTACACACTACACACTACACACTACACACTATACACTACACACTACACACTATACACTACACACTACACACTACACACTCCAAACACACAGAAACAAACCCAGTAGAAAGGAGATGAAACAGAACAGCAGCATTAATCCAATCAGAGAGTTGTTGGTTAAAACCAGAACCAAACGAGAGAGAGAGGAAGGAGAATCCCCTCCGAGTGGCGATGAAACCTGAACAGAGAACACCCCAGGAATCAAAATCAGGACCCAGTTAACAAAGTCCTTGGCTCGTGGAACAATTAACACCAGGCCCGAACATGATTGAAAAGGTAATAAAGTCTATTATGGCTAAACGCGGGAATAACAGCTATGCTGGAGCGCGTTAAAGAGCCAAGCCATGGTCTGGTTTATAGAGTCTCTACCATTAAGAATACATTAATACTGCAGGCAGGAGGCGTACAGTTGAAGGGCGTTGGAGAAAGTACTGCTCTAAATATTAAAGACGGTTGTCTCCGGGAAGATAAAAAAGATGTTGTCAGCAGACAGGTGAATTAGCCCTATGTAAATGTCATCACATCACTGACTAATGACAAAGCAGAGATCAAAATGTCCCCCGCGAGACAAAAAAAAAAACAGAAGCCTCACCATATCTGATTTTAACAAAGTCAGACGCTCGATGATTATTTAATGACCGCACACACAGCCACACTCTCAAACACACACTCACAACACCGTGCACACATACACACACTGCACCCTCCTACCGGCCTGTCAGTGTCCAGCCACACCTCTAGCATATATTCAACCAGACGCTGGGCTGCATCCTGCCGCCTAACAGTCCTGTTAACCCCAGCAGAAGGTTAAACATAACCCAGTCCTGTTAACCTCAGCAGAAGGTTAAACATAACCCAGTCCTGGTAACCTCAGCAGAAGGTTAAACATAACCCAGTCCTGGTAACCTCACCAGAAGGTTAAACATAACCCAGTCCTGTTAACCCCACCAGAAGGTTAAACATAACCCAGTCCTGGTAACCTCAGCAGAAGGTTAAACATAACCCAGTCCTGGTAACCTCTCCAGAAGGTTAAACATAACCCAGTCCTGTTAACTCAGCAGAAGGTTAAACATAACCCAGTCCTGTTAACCTCAACAGAAGGTTAAACATAACCCAGTCCTGTTAACCTCACCACTGTCCTGTTAACCTCTATACTGTCCTGGTAACCTCTCCACTGTCCTGTTAACCTCTATACTGTCCTGTTAACCTCACCAGAAGGTTAAACATAACCCAGTCCTGTTTACCTCAGCAAAGGTTAAACATAACCCAGTCATGTTAACCTCTCCACTGTCCTGTTAACCTCTCCACTGTCCTGTTAACCTCTATACTGTCCTGGTAACCTCAGCTGAAGGTTAAACATAACCCAGTCCTGGTAACCTCACCAGAAGGTTAAACATAACCCAGTCCTGTTAACCTCACCAGAAGGTTAAACATAACCCAGTCCTGTTAACCCCAGCAGAAGGTTAAACATAACCCAGTCCTGTTAACCTCAGCAGAAGGTTAAACATAACCCAGTCCTGGTAACCTCAGCAGAAGGTTAAACATAACCCAGTCCTGTTAACCTCTCCACTGTCCTGTTAACCTCAGCAGAAGGTTAAACATAACCCAGTCCTGTTAACCTCTCCAGAAGGTTAAACATAACCCAGTCCTGGTAACCTCACCAGAATGTTAAACATAACCCAGTCCTGTTAACCTCAGCAAAAGGTTAAACATAACCCAGTCCTGTTAACCTCAGCAAAGGTTAAACATAACCCAGTCCTGTTAACCTCACCACTGTCCTGTTAACCTCTCCACTGTCCTGTTAACCTCTCCACTGTCCTGGTAACCTCAGCAGAAGGTTAAACATAACCCAGTCCTGTTAAACTCTCCACTGTCCTGTTAACCTCTCCACTGTCCTGTTAACCTCTCCACTGTCCTGTTAACCTCTCCACTGTCCTGTTAACTTGTCCACTGTCCTGTTAACCTCTCCACTGTCCTGGTAACCTCTCCACTGTCCTGTTAACTTGTCCACTGTCCTGTTAACCTCTCCACTGTCCTGGTAACCTCTATACTGTCCTGGTAACCTCAGCAGAAGGTTAAACATAACCCAGTCCTGGTAACCTCACCAGAAGGTTAAACATAACCCAGTCCTGTTAACCTCAGCAGAAGGTTAAACATAACCCAGTCCTGTTAACCTCAGCAAAGGTTAAACATAACCCAGTCCTGTTAACCCCAGCAGAAGGTTAAACATAACCCAGTCCTGGTAACCCCACCAGAAGGTTAAACATAACCCAGTCCTGTTAACCTCAGCAGAAGGTTAAACATAACCCAGTCCTGTTAACCTCAGCAAAGGTTAAACATAACCCAGTCCTGGTAACCCCACCAGAAGGTTAAACATAACCCAGTCCTGTTAACCTCTCCACTGTCCTGTTAACCTCACCACTGTCCTGTTAACCTCTCCACTGTCCTGTTAACCTCTCCACTGTCCTGTTAACCTCAGCAGAAGGTTTAACATAACCCAGTCCTGGTAACCTCAGCAGAAGGTTAAACATAACTCAGTCCTGTTAACCCCACCAGAAGGTTAAACATAACCCAGTCCTGTTAACCTCACCAGAAGGTTAAACATAACCCAGTCCTGGTAACCTCACCAGAAGGTTAAACATAACCTAGTCCTGTTAACCTCACCAGAAGGTTTAACATAACCCAGTCCTGGTAACCTCAGCAGAAGGTTAAACATAACCCAGTCCTGGTAACCTCAGCAGAAGGTTAAACATAACCCAGTCCTGTTAACCTCACCAGAAGGTTAAACATAACCCAGTCCTGGTAACCTCACCAGAAGGTTAAACATAACCTAGTCCTGTTAACCTCACCAGAAGGTTAAACATAACCCAGTCCTGGTAACCTCAGCAGAAGTTTAAACATAACTCAGTCCTGTTAACCTCAGCAGAAGGTTAAACATAACCCAGTCCTGTTAACCTCACCAGAAGGTTAAACATAACCCAGTCCTGGTAACCTCACCAGAAGGTTAAACATAACCTAGTCCTGTTAACCTCACCAGAAGGTTAAACATAACCCAGTCCTGGTAACCTCTCCACTGTCATGTTAACCTCAGCAGAAGGTTAAACATAACCCAGTCCTGTTAACCTCACCAGAAGGTTTAACATAACCCAGTCCTGGTAACCTCACCAGAAGGTTAAGCATAACCTGCTGTCCCCTTTATAGAGACCAGACTAACCAGGTATTACCACCTCTACTTACTCTGTCAGCAGCCTGCTGGCCCCTTTATAGAGACTAACCAGTTCCTACCAACTCTACTGACTCTGTCTGTAGCCTGCTGTCCCATGAATAGAGACTAACCAGGTACTACCACCTCTACAGTCTCTGTCTACAGCCTGCTGTCCCCTTTATAGAGACCAGACTAACCAGGTACTACCACCTCTACTGTCTCTGTATGCAGCCTGCTGGCCCCTTTATAGAGACCAGACTAACCAGGTACTACCACCTCTACTGTCTCTGTCTGCAGCCTGCTGTCCCCTTTATAGAGACCAGACTAACCAGGTACTACCACCTCTACTGTCTCTGTCTGCAGCCTGCTGTCCCCTTTATAGAGACCAGACTAACCAGGTACTACCACCTCTACTGTCTCTGTCTGCAGCCTGCTGGCCCCTTTATAGAGACCAGACTAACCAGGTACTACCACCTCTACTGTCTCTGTATGCAGCCTGCTGGCCCCTTTATAGAGACCAGACTAACCAGGTACTACCACCTCTACTGTCTCTGTCTGCAGCCTGCTGGCCCCTTTATAGAGACCAGACTAACCAGGTACTACCACCTCTACTGTCTCTGTCTGCAGCCTGCTGTCCCCTTTATAGAGACCAGACTAACCAGGTACTACCACCTCTACTGTCTCTGTCTGCAGCCTGCTGTCCCCTTTATAGAGACCAGACTAACCAGGTACTACCACCTCTACTGTCTCTGTCTGCAGCCTGCTGTCCCCTTTATAGAGACCAGACTAACCAGGTACTACCACCTCTACTGTCTCTGTCTACAGCCTGCTGTCCCCTTTATAGAGACCAGACTAACCAGGTACTACCACCTCTACTGTCTCTGTCTGCAGCCTGCTGTCCCTTTATAGAGACCAGACTAACCAGGTACTACCACCTCTACTGTCTCTGTCTACAGCCTGCTGTCCCCTTTATAGAGACCAGACTAACCAGGTACTACCACCTCTACTGTCTCTGTCTGTAGCCTGCTGTCCCCTTTATAGAAACTAACCAGGTACTACCACCTCTACTGTCTCTGTCTGCAGCCTGCTGTCCCCTTTATAGAGACCAGACTAACCAGGTATTACCACCTCTACTGTCTCTGTCTGCACACATAATGATCTAATCTCTCAAAATAGAAGAAAAGTAATACTGCCACATATCACAGGAGTTTTCAAAATACTGTTTCACTGAAATCCCATATTTGAACTGATTTTCATGGAGCGCCGCCCCAGATATGGCAATGGAGCGTGAAATTGAGTCACTCAATGTGAAAAAAATATTGTTTTTTTTCCTCTCCTTTTTCTCTCTGTCTCCCTCTCTCTCTTTGCAACGAGGAGACGTGAGTCCTGTTGACCGTCAGAACAGTGGAAGGAGACAGTCTTCTGTGTCCATCATGGAGCCCCATTCCCTTTAGAGTCACTTCTGTTGACCGTAAGGTATAGGGAGTTATTTAACCATGTTGACCATAAGGAATAGGGAGTTAGTTGACCATGTTGACCATAAGGAATAGGGAGTTAGTTGACCATGTTGACCGTAAGGAATAGGGAGTTATTTAACCATGTTGACCATAAGGAATAGGGAGTTAGTTGACCATGTTGACCGTAAGGAATAGGGAGTTAGTTGACCATGTTGACCGTAAGGAATAGGGAGTTAGTTGACCATGTTGACCATAAGGAATAGGGAGTTAGTTGACCATGTTGACCATAAGGAATAGGGAGTTATTTAACCATGTTGACTATAAGGAATAGGAGTTATTTAACCATGTTGACCATAAGCAATAGGGAATTATTTAACCATGTTGACTATAAGGAATAGGGAGTAATTTAACCATGTTGACCATAAGGAATAGGGAGTTAGTTGACCATGTTGAATATAAGGAATAGGGAGTTAGTTGACCATGTTGAATATAAGGAATAGGGAGTTAGTTGACCATGTTGACCGTAAGGAATAGGGAGTTATTTGACCATGTTGACTATAAGGAATAGGGAGTTATTTAACCATGTTGACCGTAAGGAATAGGGAGTTATTTAACCATGTTGACCATAAGGAATAGGGAGTTATTTAACCACGTTGACTATAAGGAATAGGGAGTTAGTTGACCATGTTGACCATAAGGAATAGGGAGTCATTTAACCATGTTGACTATAAGGAATAGGGAGTTAGTTGACCATGTTGACCATAAGGAATAGGGAGTTATTTGACCATGTTGACTATAAGGAATAGGGAGTTATTTAACCATGTTGACCGTAAGGAATAGGGAGTTATTTAACCATGTTGACCATGAAGAATAGGGAGTTATTTAACCATGTTGACTATAAGGAATAGGGAGTTAGTTGACCATGTTGACCATAAGGAATAGGGAGTTATTTGACCATGTTTACCATAAGGAATAGGGAGTTATTTAACCATGTTGACTATAAGGAATAGGGAGTTATTTAACCATGTTGACTATCAGGAATAGGGAGTTATTTAACCATGTTGACCATAAGGAATAGGGAGTTATTTAACCATGTTGACTATAAGGAATAGGGAGTTATTTAACCATGTTATTTAACCATGTTGACCGTAAGGAATAGGGAGTTATTTAACCATGTTGAACATAAGGAATAGGGAGTTATTTAACCATGTTGACTATAAGGAATAGGGAGTTATTTCACCATGTTGTTTAACCATGTTGACCGTAAGGAATAGGGAGTTATTTCACCATGTTGTTTAACCATGTTGACCGTAAGGAATAGGGAGTTATTTACCCATGTTGACCATAAGGAATAGGGAGTTATTTAACCATGTTGACTATAAGGAATAGGGAGTTATTTAACCATGTTGACTATAAGGAATAGGGAGTTATTTAACCATGTTGACCATAAGGAATAGGGAGTTATTTACCATGTTGACCTTAAGGAATAGGGAGTTATTAACCATGTTGACTATAAGGAATAGGGAGTTATTTAACCATGTTGACTCTAAGGAATAGGGAGTTAGTTGACCATGTTGACCATAAGGAATAGGGAGTTAATTAACCATGTTGACTATAAGGAATAGGGAGTTATTTAACCATGTTGACCATAAGGAATAGGGAGTTATTTACCATGTTGACTATAAGGAATAGGGAGTTATTTAACCATGTTGACCATAAGGAATAGGGAGTTATTTAACCATGTTGACCATAAGGAATAGGGAGTTATTTAACCATGCTATTTAACCATGTTGGCCGTAAGGAATAGGGAGTTATTTAACCATGTTGACCATAAGGAATAGGAGTTATTTAACCATGTTGACCATAAGGAATAGGGAGTTATTTAACCATGTTATTTAACCATGTTGACCGTAAGGAATATGGAGTTATTTAACCATGTTGACCATAAGGAATAGGGAGTTATTTTACCATGTTGACCATAAGGAATAGGAGTTATTTAACCATGTTGACTATAAGGAATAGGGAGTTATTTAACCATGTTGACCATAAGGAATAGGGAGTTATTTTACCATGTTGACTATAAGGAATAGGGAGTTATTTAACCATGTTGACTATAAGGAATAGGGAGTTAGTTGACCATGTTGACCATAAGGAATAGGGAGTTATTTGACCATGTTGACCATAAGGAATAGGGAGTTATTTAACCATGTTGACCATAAGGAACAGGGAGATATTTAAACATGTTGACCATAAGGAACAGGGAGATATTTAACCATGTTGACCATAAGGAATAGGGAGTTATTTGACCATGTTGACTATAAGGAATAGGGAGTTATTTAACCATGTTGACTATAAGGAATAGGTAGTTATTTAAACATGTTGACCATAAGGAACATGGAGATATTTAACCATGTTGACTACAAGGAATAGGGAGTTATTTAACCATGTTGACCATAAGGAATAGGGAGTTATTTAACCATGCTATTTAACCATGTTGGCCGTAAGGAATAGGGAGTTATTTAACCATGTTGACCATAAGGAATAGGGAGTTATTTAACCATGTTGACCATAAGGAATAGGAGTTATTTAACCATGTTATTTAACCATGTTGACCGTAAGGAATATGGAGTTATTTAACCATGTTGACCATAAGGAATAGGGAGTTATTTTACCATGTTGACCATAAGGAATAGGGAGTTATTTAACCATGTTGACTATAAGGAATAGGAGTTATTTAACCATGTTGACCGTAAGGAATAGGGAGTTATTTAACCATGTTGACCATGAAGAATAGGGAGTTATTTAACCATGTTGACTATAAGGAATAGGGAGTTAGTTGACCATGTTGACCATAAGGAATAGGGAGTTATTTGACCATGTTTACCATAAGGAATAGGGAGTTATTTAACCATGTTGACTATAAGGAATAGGGAGTTATTTAACCATGTTGACTATAAGGAATAGGGAGTTATTTAACCATGTTGACCATAAGGAATAGGGAGTTATTTAACCATGTTGACCATAAGGAATAGGAGTTATTTAACCATGTTATTTAACCATGTTGACCGTAAGGAATAGGGAGTTATTTAACCATGTTGAACATAAGGAATAGGGAGTTATTTAACCATGTTGACTATAAGGAATAGGAGTTATTTCACCATGTTGTTTAACCATGTTGACCGTAAGGAATAGGGAGTTATTTCACCATGTTGTTTAACCAAGTTGACCGTAAGGAATAGGGAGTTATTTACCCATGTTGACCATAAGGAATAGGGAGTTATTTAACCATGTTGACTATAAGGAATAGGGAGTTATTTAACCATGTTGACTATAAGGAATAGGGAGTTATTTAACCATGTTGACCATAAGGAATAGGGAGTTATTTACCATGTTGACCTTAAGGAATAGGGAGTTATTAACCATGTTGACTATAAGGAATAGGAGTTATTTAACCATGTTGACTCTAAGGAATAGGGAGTTAGTTGACCATGTTGACCATAAGGAATAGGGAGTTAATTAACCATGTTGACTATAAGGAATAGGGAGTTATTTAACCATGTTGACCATAAGGAATAGGGAGTTATTTACCATGTTGACTATAAGGAATAGGGAGTTATTTAACCATGTTGACCATAAGGAATAGGGAGTTATTTAACCATGTTGACCATAAGGAATAGGGAGTTATTTAACCATGCTATTTAACCATGTTGGCCGTAAGGAATAGGGAGTTATTTAACCATGTTGACCATAAGGAATAGGGAGTTATTTAACCATGTTGACCATAAGGAATAGGGAGTTATTTAACCATGTTATTTAACCATGTTGACCGTAAGGAATATGGAGTTATTTAACCATGTTGACCATAAGGAATAGGGAGTTATTTTACCATGTTGACCATAAGGAATAGGGAGTTATTTAACCATGTTGACTATAAGGAATAGGGAGTTATTTAACCATGTTGACCATAAGGAATAGGAGTTATTTTACCATGTTGACTATAAGGAATAGGGAGTTATTTAACCATGTTGACTATAAGGAATAGGGAGTTAGTTGACCATGTTGACCATAAGGAATAGGGAGTTATTTGACCATGTTGACCATAAGGAATAGGGAGTTATTTAACCATGTTGACCATAAGGAACAGGGAGATATTTAAACATGTTGACCATAAGGAACAGGGAGATATTTAACCATGTTGACCATAAGGAATAGGGAGTTATTTGACCATGTTGACTATAAGGAATAGGGAGTTATTTAACCATGTTGACTATAAGGAATAGGTCGTTATTTAAACATGTTGACCATAAGGAACATGGAGATATTTAACCATGTTGACTACAAGGAATAGGGAGTTATTTAACCATGTTGACCATAAGGAATAGGGAGTTATTTAACCATGCTATTTAACCATGTTGGCCGTAAGGAATAGGAGTTATTTAACCATGTTGACCATAAGGAATAGGGAGTTATTTAACCATGTTGACCATAAGGAATAGGGAGTTATTTAACCATGTTATTTAACCATGTTGACCGTAAGGAATATGGAGTTATTTAACCATGTTGACCATAAGGAATAGGAGTTATTTTACCATGTTGACCATAAGGAATAGGGAGTTATTTAACCATGTTGACTATAAGGAATAGGGAGTTATTTAACCATGTTGACCATAAGGAATAGGGAGTTATTTTACCATGCTGACTATAAGGAATAGTGAGTTATTTAACCATGTTGACCATAATGAATAGGAGTTATTTAACCATGTTGACTATAAGGAATAGGGAGTTATTTAACCATGTTGACTATAAGGAATAGGGAGTTATTTAACCATGTTGACTATAAGGAACAGGGAGATATTTAACCATGTTGACCATAAGGAATAGGGAGTTATTTGACCATGTTGACCATAAGGAATAGGGAGTTATTTAACCATGTTGACCATAGGGAACAGGAGATATTTAAACATGTTGACCATAAGGAACAGGGAGATATTTAACCATGTTGACCATAAGGAACAGGTAAGATATTTAACCATGTTGACCATAAGGAATAGTGAGTTATTTGACCATGTTGACTATAAGGAATAGGGAGTTATTTAACCATGTTGACTATAAGGAATAGGTAGTTATTTAACCATGTTGACCATAAGGAACATGGAGATATTTAACCATGTTGACCATAAGGAATAGGGAGTTATTTAACCATGTTATTTAACCATGTTGACCGTAAGGACTATGGAGTTATTTAACCATGTTGACCATAAGGAATAGGGAGTTATTTTACCATGTTGACCATAAGGAATAGGGAGTTATTTAACCATGCTATTTAACCATGTTGGCCGTAAGGAATAGGGAGTTATTTAACCATGTTGACCATAAGGAATAGGGAGTTATTTAACCATGTTGACCATAAGGAATAGGGAGTTATTTAACCATGTTATTTAACCATGTTGACCGTAAGGAATATGGAGTTATTTAACCATGTTGACCATAAGGAATAGGAGTTATTTTACCATGTTGACCATAAGGAATAGGGAGTTATTTAACCATGTTGACTATAAGGAATAGGGAGTTATTTAACCATGTTGACCATAAGGAATAGGGAGATATTTTACAATGTTGACTATAAGGAATAGGGAGTTATTTAACCATGTTGACTATAAGGAATAGGGAGTTAGTTGACCATGTTGACCATAAGGAATAGGAGTTATTTGACCATGTTGACCATAAGGAATAGGGAGTTATTTAACCATGTTGACCATAAGGAACAGGGAGATATTTAAACATGTTGACCATAAGGAACAGGGAGATATTTAACCATGTTGACCATAAGGAATAGGGAGTTATTTGACCATGTTGACTATAAGGAATAGGGAGTTATTTAACCATGTTGACTATAAGGAATAGGTAGTTATTTAACCATGTTGACCATAAGGAACATGGAGATATTTAACCATGTTGACTACAAGGAATAGGGAGTTATTTAACCATGTTGACCATAAGGAATAGGGAGTTATTTAACCATGCTATTTAACCATGTTGGCCGTAAGGAATAGGGAGTTATTTAACCATGTTGACCATAAGGAATAGGGAGTTATTTAACCATGTTGACCATAAGGAATAGGAGTTATTTAACCATGTTATTTAACCATGTTGACCGTAAGGAATATGGAGTTATTTAACCATGTTGACCATAAGGAATAGGAGTTATTTTACCATGTTGACCATAAGGAATAGGGAGTTATTTAACCATGTTGACTATAAGGAATAGGGAGTTATTTAACCATGTTGACCATAAGGAATAGGGAGTTATTTTACCATGTTGACTATAAGGAATAGGGAGTTATTTAACCATGTTGACCATAAGGAATAGGGAGTTATTTAACCATGTTGACTATAAGGAATAGGGAGTTATTTAACCATGTTGACTATAAGGAATAGGGAGTTATTTAACCATGTTGACTATAAGGAACAGGGAGATATTTAACCATGTTGACCATAAGGAATAGGGAGTTATTTGACCATGTTGACCATAAGGAATAGGGAGTTATTTAACCATGTTGACCATAAGGAACAGGGAGATATTTAACCATGTTGACCATAAGGAACAGGTAAGATATTTAACCATGTTGACCATAAGGAATAGGGAGTTATTTGACCATGTTGACTATAAGGAATAGGGAGTTATTTAACCATGTTGACTATAAGGAATAGGTAGTTATTTAACCATGTTGACCATAAGGAACATGGAGATATTTAACCATGTTGACTACAAGGAATAGGGAGTTATTTAACCATGTTGACCATAAGGAATAGGGATTTATTTAACCATGTTGACCTTAAGGAATAGGGAGTTATTTAACCATGTTGACCATAAGGAACAGGGAGATATTTAATCATGTTGATCATAAGGAATAGGGATTTATT
Organism: Oncorhynchus masou masou; assembly: GCF_036934945.1. Lineage (NCBI taxonomy): Eukaryota > Metazoa > Chordata > Actinopteri > Salmoniformes > Salmonidae > Oncorhynchus > Oncorhynchus masou. The sequence goes on along the minus strand of NW_027013982.1, from coordinate 314,127 downwards.
TAACCATGTTGACCATAACGGACAGGGAGATATTTAATCATGTTGACCATAAGGAATAGGGATTTATTTAACCATGTTGACCATAACGGACAGGGAGATATTTAATCATGTTGACCATAAGGAATAGGGATTTATTTAACCATGTTGACCATAAGGAATAGGGAGTTATGTAACCATGTTGACCATAAGGAATAGGGATTTATTTAACCATGTTGACCATAAGGAATAGGGATTTATTTAACCATGTTGACCATAAGGAATAGGGAGTTATGTAACCATGTTGACCATAAGGAATAGGGATTTATTTAACCATGTTGACCATAAGGAATAGGGAGTTATGTAACCATGTTGACCATAAGGAATAGGGATTTATTTAACCATGTTGACCATAAGGAATAGGGAGTTATTTAACCATGTTGACCATAAGGAACAGGGAGATATTTAATCATGTTTACCATAAGGAATAGGGATTTATTTAACCATGTTGACCATAAGGAATAGGGAGTTATGTAACCATGTTGACCATAAGGAATAGGAGTTATGTAACCATGTTGACCATAAGGAATAGGGATTTATTTAACCATGTTGATCATAAGGAATGGGGATTTATTTAACCATGTTGACCATAAGGAATAGGGATTTATTTAACCATGTTGACCATAAGGAATAGGGAGTTATGTAACCATGTTGACCATAAGGAATATGGAGTTATGTAACCATGTTGACCATAAGGAATAGGGATTTATTTAACCATGTTGACCATAAGGAATAGGGATTTATTTAACCATGTTGACCATAAGGAATAGAGAGTTATTTCCAGTACAGACACTTTGCTGCTCGTTTATAATTTCTCATCCTTGAATTACAATTTCCAACTAACCAAAATATTTGATCTTGCAAACAGGCTGTATGACCATGGGAGAACCCTTGAATGAGTAGGTGTATCCACACGTTTGACTGGTACTGTAGTTATAAACATCCAAACAAAAATATTTTGTTTCAAGAAATGATGAAAGAGATTGGTGTGTTTTTCAGTGTCTAATCATGGCATGGGGTTGATCAACGACAGAATGTATTTGTTTAAAGTCTATTAATTTATGTTTTATTTCAGATTTGCTATATATCGCTATCTAATACTCTCTCTCTTCCTCTCTCTCTCCTGTCCTCTTCTCTCTCTTTCTATCTCTCGCTATATACCTCTCTCTCTCCTCTCTCTCTCTCTCTCTCTCTCTCTCTCTCTCTCTCTCTCTCTCTCTTCCTCTGTCTCTTCCTCTGTCTCGCTCTCTCTCTTCCTCTCTCTCCTCTCCTCTTCTCTCTCTTTCTATCTCTCACTATATACCTCTCTCTTTCCTTTCTCTCTCTCACTCTCTCTTTCCTCTGTGTCCCTCTCTCTTCCTCTCTCTCCCTCTCTCTCTCTCTCTCTCTCTCTCTCTCTTACTCTCTCTCTCCCTCCCTCTCTCTCGTCCTCTCTCTCTGTCTCATCTCCTCTCTCTCTCTCTCTTGTTCTCCCTTCCCATCCTCTCTCTCTCATCCTCTCTCCTCCCTCTCTCTCTCTCTCTCTCTCCTCTCTCTCTCCCTTCCTATCCTCTCTCTCTCCCTCCCTCTCTCTCTCTCGTCCTCTCTCTCTGTCTCCTCTCCTCTCCTCTCCTCTCCTCTTCTCTCTCTCTCTCTCCCTCCCTCTCCCTTCCCATCCTCTCTCCCTCCTGGTTCCAGTCTCTGAAGAGGCATGGAGAATGCGGTAATCACCAGGATTAAGAATGTTCCTTGTTCTCCTCTTTACAGAGGGATGTTCTCTGATCATTGACAACTTGATTGCAGCAATATTGAAATTGATGCGTGTGTCGTGGACTCGGATATGACAGTTTGTCTACTCCCAAATGGCACCCGATTCCCTTCATAGTGCACTACTTTTGACCAGAGCCCTTGTTGTCTGTGAGTTATAATAGGACTGGGACAGTAACACATACTGTGAGTTATAACAGGACTGGGACAGTAACACATACTGTGAGTTATAACACAGTTATAACAGGACTGGGACAGTAACACATACTGTGAGTTATAACAGGACTGGGACAGTAACACATACTGTGAGTTATAACAGGACTGGGACAGTAACACATACTGTGAGTTATAACACAGTTATATCAGGACAGGGACAGTAACACATACTGTGAGTTATAACACAGTTATAATAGGACTGGGACAGTAACACATACTGTGAGTTATAACAGGACTGGGACAGTAACACATACTGTGAGTTATAACAGGACTGGGACAGTAACACATACTGTGAGTTATAATAGGACTGGGACAGTAACACATACTGTGAGTTATAACAGGACTGGGACAGTAACACATACTGTGAGTTATAACAGGACTGGGACAGTAACACATACTGTGAGTTATAACAGGACTGGGACAGTAACACATACTGTGAGTTATAACACAGTTATATCAGGACAGGGACAGTAACACATACTGTGAGTTATAACACAGTTATAATAGGACTGGGACAGTAACACATACTGTGAGTTATAACAGGACTGGGACAGTAACACATACTGTGAGTTATAACAGGACTGGGACAGTAACACATACTGTGAGTTATAATAGGACTGGGACAGTAACACATACTGTGAGTTATAACACAGTTATATCAGGACAGGGACAGTAACACATACTGTGAGTTATAACACAGTTATAACAGGACTGGGACAGTAACACATACTGTGAGTTATAACAGGACTGGGACAGTAACACATACTGTGAGTTATAACACAGTTATAACAGGACTGGGACAGTAACACATACTGTGAGTTATAACAGGACTGGGACAGTAACACATACTGTGAGTTATAACAGGACTGGGACAGTAACACATACTGTAAGTTATAACACAGTTATAATAAGACTGGGACAGTAACACATACTGTGAGTTATAACACAGTTATAATAAGACTGGGACAGTAACACATACTGTGAGTTATAACAGGACTGGGACAGTAACACATACTGTGAGTTATAACAGGACTGGGACAGTAACACATACTGTAAGTTATAACACAGTTATAATAAGACTGGGACAGTAACACATACTGTAAGTTATAACAGGACTGGGACAGTAACACATACTGTGAGTTATAACACAGTTATAACAGGACTGGGACAGTAACACATACTGTGAGTTATAACAGGACTGGGACAGTAACACATACTGTGAGTTATAACAGGACTGGGACAGTAACACATACTGTGAGTTATAACAGGACTGGGACAGTAACACATACTGTGAGTTATAACACAGTTATAACAGGACTGGGACAGTAACACATACTGTGAGTTATAACAGGACTGGGACAGTAACACATACTGTGAGTTATAACAGGACTGGGACAGTAACACATACTGTGAGTTATAGCAGGACTGGGACAGTAACACATACTGTGAGTTATAACAGGACTGGGACAGTAACACATACTGTGAGTTATAACAGGACTGGGACAGTAACACATACTGTGAGTTATAATAGGACTGGGACAGTAACACATACTGTGAGTTATAACACAGTTATAACAGGACTGGGACAGTAACACATACTGTGAGTTATAACAGGACTGGGACAGTAACACATACTGTGAGTTATAACAGGACTGGGACAGTAACACATACTGTGAGTTATAACACAGTTCTAATAGGACTGGGACAGTAACACATACTGTGAGTTATAACAGGACTGGGACAGTAACACATACTGTGAGTTATAACACAGTTCTAATAGGACTGGGACAGTAACACATACTGTGAGTTATAACAGGACTGGGACAGTAACACATACTGTGAGTTATAGCAGGACTGGGACAGTAACACATACTGTGAGTTATAACAGGACTGGGACAGTAACACATACTGTGAGTTATAACAGGACTGGGACAGTAACACATACTGTGAGTTATAACACAGTTATAACAGGACTGGGACAGTAACACATACTGTGAGTTATAACAGGACTGGGACAGTAACACATACTGTGAGTTATAACACAGTTATAACAGGACTGGGACAGTAACACATACTGTGAGTTATAACAGCACTGGGACAGTAACACATACTGTGAGTTATAACACATTTATAACAGGACTGGGACAGTAACACATACTGTGAGTTATAGCAGGACTGGGACAGTAACACATACTGTGAGTTATAACAGGACTGTGACAGTAACACAAACTGTGAGTTATAACAGGACTGGGACAGTAACACATACTGTGAGTTATAACAGGACTGGGACAGTAACACATACTGTGAGTTATAACACAGTTATAACAGGACTGGGACAGTAACACATACTGTGAGTTATAACAGGACTGGGACAGTAACACATACTGTGAGTTATAACACAGTTATAACAGGACTGGGACAGTAACACATACTGTGAGTTATAACAGGACTGGGACAGTAACACATACTGTGAGTTATAACACAGTTATAACAGGACTGGGACAGTAACACATACTGTGAGTTATAACACAGTTATAACAGGACTGGGACAGTAACACATACTGTGAGTTATAACAGGACTGGGACAGTAACACATACTGTGAGTTATAGCAGGACTGGGACAGTAACACATACTGTGAGTTATAACAGGACTGGGACAGTAACACATACTGTGAGTTATAATAGGACTGGGACAGTAACACATACTGTGAGTTATAACAGGACTGGGACAGTAACACATACTGTGAGTTATAACAGGACTGGGACAGTAACACATACTGTGAGTTATAACACAGTTATAATAGGACTGGGACAGTAACACATACTGTGAGTTATAGTAGGACTGGGACAGTAACACATACTGTGAGTTATAACAGGACTGGGACAGTAACACATACTGTGAGTTATAACAGGACTGGGACAGTAACACATACTGTGAGTTATAACAGGACTGGGACAGTAACACATACTGTGAGTTATAACAGGACTGGGACAGTAACACATACTGTGAGTTATAACAGGACTGGGACAGTAACACATACTGTGAGTTATAACAGGACTGGGACAGTAACACATACTGTGAGTTATAACACAGTTATAACAGGACTGGGACAGTAACACATACTGTGAGTTATAACAGGACTGGGACAGTAACACATACTGTGAGTTATAACACAGTTATAACAGGACTGGGACAGTAACACATACTGTGAGTTATATCAGGACTGGGACAGTAACACATACTGTGAGTTATAACAGGACTGGGACAGTAACACATACTGTGAGTTATAACAGGACTGGGACAGTAACACATACTGTGAGTTATAACAGCACTGGGACAGTAACACATACTGTGAGTTATAACAGGACTGGGACAGTAACACATACTGTGAGTTATAACACAGTTATAATAGGACTGGGACAGTAACACATACTGTGAGTTATAGTAGGACTGGGACAGTAACACATACTGTGAGTTATAACAGGACTGGGACAGTAACACATACTGTGAGTTATAACAGGACTGGGACAGTAACACATACTGTGAGTTATAACAGGACTGGGACAGTAACACATACTGTGAGTTATAACAGGACTGGGACAGTAACACATACTGTGAGTTATAACAGGACTGGGACAGTAACACATACTGTGAGTTATAACAGGACTGGGACAGTAACACATACTGTGAGTTATAACACAGTTATAACAGGACTGGGACAGTAACACATACTGTGAGTTATAACAGGACTGGGACAGTAACACATACTGTGAGTTATAACACAGTTATAACAGGACTGGGACAGTAACACATACTGTGAGTTATATCAGGACTGGGACAGTAACACATACTGTGAGTTATAACAGGACTGGGACAGTAACACATACTGTGAGTTATAACAGGACTGGGACAGTAACACATACTGTGAGTTATAACAGGACTGGGACAGTAACACATACTGTGAGTTATAATAGGACTGGGACAGTAACACATACTGTGAGTTATAACAGGACTGGGACAGTAACACATACTGTGAGTTATAACAGGACTGGGACAGTAACACATACTGTGAGTTATAACAGGACTGGGACAGTAACACATACTGTGAGTTATAGTAGGACTGGGACAGTAACACATACTGTGAGTTATAACACAGTTATAATAGGACTGGGACAGTAACACATACTGTGAGTTATAACAGGACTGGGACAGTAACACATACTGTGAGTTATAATAGGACTGGGACAGTAACACATACTGTGAGTTATAGCAGGACTGGGACAGTAACACATACTGTGAGTTATAACAGGACTGGGACAGTAACACATACTGTGAGTTATAACAGGACTGGGACAGTAACACATACTGTGAGTTATAACAGGACTGGGACAGTAACACATACTGTGAGTTATAACAGGACTGGGACAGTAACACATACTGTGAGTTATAACACAGTTATAATAGGACTGGGACAGTAACACATACTGTGAGTTATAACAGGACTGGGACAGTAACACATACTGTGAGTTATAATAGGACTGGGACAGTAACACATACTGTGAGTTATAGCAGGACTGGGACAGTAACACATACTGTGAGTTATAACAGGACTGGGACAGTAACACATACTGTGAGTTATAACAGGACTGGGACAGTAACACATACTGTGAGTTATAACAGGACTGGGACAGTAACACATACTGTGAGTTATAACAGGACTGGGACAGTAACACATACTGTGAGTTATAACACAGTTATAATAGGACTGGGACAGTAACACATACTGTGAGTTATAACAGGACTGGGACAGTAACACATACTGTGAGTTATAACAGGACTGGGACAGTAACACATACTGTGAGTTATAATAGGACTGGGACAGTAACACATACTGTGAGTTATAACAGGACTGGGACAGTAACACATACTGTGAGTTATAATAGGACTGGGACAGTAACACATACTGTGAGTTATAACAGGACTGGGACAGTAACACATACTGTGAGTTATAATAGGACTGGGACAGTAACACATACTGTGAGTTATAACACAGTTATAACAGGACTGGGACAGTAACACATACTGTGAGTTATAACACATTTATAACAGGACTGGGACAGTAACACATACTGTGAGTTATAACACAGTTATAACAGGACTGGGACAGTAACACATACTGTGAGTTATAACAGGACTGGGACAGTAACACATACTGTGAGTTATAACACAGTTATAACAGGACTGGGACAGTAACACATACTGTGAGTTATAACAGCACTGGGACAGTAACACATACTGTGAGTTATAACACAGTTATAGCAGGACTGGGACAGTAACACATACTGTGAGTTATAACACAGTTATAACAGGACTGGGACAGTAACACATACTGTGAGTTATAACAGGACTGGGACAGTAACAAATACTGTGAGTTATAACACAGTTATAACAGGACTGGGACAGTAACACATACTGTGAGTTATAACAGGACTGGGACAGTAACACATACTGTGAGTTATAACAGGACTGGGACAGTAACACATACTGTGAGTTATAACAGGACTGGGACAGTAACACATACTGTGAGTTATAGCAGGACTGGGACAGTAACACATACTGTGAGTTATAACAGGACTGTGACAGTAACACAAACTGTGAGTTATAATAGGACTGGGACAGTAACACATACTGTGAGTTATAACAGGACTGGGACAGTAACACATACTGTGAGTTATAACACAGTTATAACAGGACTGGGACAGTAACACATACTGTGAGTTATAGCAGGACTGGGACAGTAACACATACTGTGAGTTATAGCAGGACTGGGACAGTAACACATACTGTGAGTTATAACAGGACTGGGACAGTAACACATACTGTGAGTTATAACACAGTTATAGCAGGACTGGGACAGTAACACATACTGTGAGTTATAGCAGGACTGGGACAGTAACACATACTGTGAGTTATAACACAGTTATAACAGGACTGGGACAGTAACACATACTGTGAGTTATAACATGGTTATAACACATATTTGGGTTGTTTTGGCTATGTAGTCCACATTTTGTATTTGAAACGATACAAACTGATATTAATTTGTTGGATGAATTTGTATTTGTTTTATTTTTTAGTATTATTACATGCGATATAATTCATAATTATACCGGTAATCATGGTTTTGTGCTCGGGAATATTGGACTAAATACTACACTTTTGAATTTGTTAATTCACATAGAAGTTCATTTATTCAAATATTTGTTGTACACTAAAATGGAGGGACTATTTGTATCCAAAGTGTTGTAATTTCTAAACCTTTTCACCCGATATGGATGACAATACCCGCGATTTCCCTCAAACTTACAGTCATCGTAGTGAGGAGTCCAAAGCGCAGCGTGCTGTGAACTCATACTTTCAATGAAGGACGAAAAAACACGAAGTACACTAAACCAATAAACAAAATAACAAAACGATCGTGACCGCTATCAAAACTGAGTGCTATAACATGCAACATCACATAGACAATAACCCACCAACCACAATACAAAACAGGCTACCTAAATATGGTTCCCAGTCAGAGACAATGACTAACACCTGCCTCTGATTGAGAACCATATCAGGCCAAACAAGAAACCCAACCTAGAAACCCAAAACACAGAATACCCACCCAACTCACGTCCTGACCAACTAAAACAAAGAAATAACACGAGCACTAGGGTCATGACCTGTAATAGGCTTTATGGTAGATTACATCTGGAACAGAAACACTATCTATGTGTCCTTAATGCTGCTTCAATATAATATAATTTAATACATTCCTTAATAACATGCAAACTGACACAGTACACTACTGTTTCTTCTGGTGTGTGAACGAGCTGTCCTGATGTTTCTCCGCATGTCCAATCCTGTCTAACATCCCAATCCCTAATCTGAGTCTCACATCAGACAGTAAACCAGATAACAGGAACACCTCTCGCTCCCCGGTTAATCTGTTCTGTAGGCTGCGTCGGCGTCAGGAGCGAAAGGGGGGTGGGCGGATGCGGCGCTAACAGCCGACCACGGCGCAAGATTTATTTGTAATTACAATGTTCCCGAAACACACTATCAGTGCGGAACGCTTGTGCCTGTGAGATTTCAGAGGCAGCACCAGATGTTATCCAACATATACGGTGATACATTAAATATCTGGTGGGTTTTTTTGGTTGTTTTTTTGCGACAACACTTCTGCACAAAAAAAACTAAACAATTACTACCCCTCCGGCTGATGAATGTTTAATCTGTGCATCCCAGTGATTTGTCATCCCACGACTGAAATCCCGATCCACTCAAGACAGGAAGATAAGAAAACAATGTTTCACATTATCCCACTCTTTTCTTCCGAAGTGGAAATGGATTCTGGGAGGTGGGCTGCTCGGTGTGTAGGTTGTTTTCCATTAAGGTTTGTATGGCAGTGACCCAAACGGTATCATATTCTACACAGTGGTCCCTGGTCAAAACGGAGTACACTACTTAGGAAACAGGGTGCACTTTCGGGACACATTCTATGTCTACAGATGAGTCCAATTCGAGAAGTTTTAAAATGGCTAAACTCGTTCAATGACAATTCATTATCAGATTTTGCCTCCGGTTTGATCAAATATCCGTCTGACTTCAGACAGGAAGAGGTGGAGGTGAAGAAGAATCGCTCTCTGTCAGTCCGCTGGAGCGGCAGGTGGACTAGTGGTTAGAGTGGAGGGGCGGAAGGGTGGGCTAGTGGTTAGAGTGTAGAGGAGGCAGGGTAGACTAGTGGTTAGAGTGGAGGGGCGGAAGGGTGGGCTAGTGGTTAGAGTGTAGAGGAGGCAGGGTAGCCTAGTGGTTAGAGTGGAGGGGCGGCAGGGTAGACTAGTGGTTAGAGTGTAGAGGAGGCAGGGTAGCCTAGTGATTAGAGTGGAGGGGCGGCAGGGTAGCCTAGTGGTTAGAGTGGAGGGGTGGCAGGGTAGACTAGTGGTTAGAGTGGAGGGGGCGGAAGGGTGGACTAGTGGTTAGAGTGTAGAGGAGGCAGGATAGCCTAGTGGTTAGAGTGGAGGGGCGGCAGGGTAGACTAGTGGTTAGAGTGTAGGGGGCGGCAGGGTAGACTAGTGGTTAGAGTGGAGGTGCGGCAGGGTAGACTAGTGGTTAGAGTGGAGGGTGGCAGGGTAGCCTAGTGGTTAGAGTGGAGGGGCGGCAGGGTAGACTAGTGGTTAGAGTGGAGGTGCGGCAGGGTAGACTAGTGGTTAGAGTGGAGGGGTGGCAGGGTAGCCTAGTGGTTAGAGTGGAGGGGTGGCAGATGTCATAAGGTGAATTCACCAATTTGTAAGTCACTCTGGATAAGAGCGTCTGCCAAATGACTTAAATGTAAATGTCTTAAATGTGGCAGGGTAGCCTAGTGGTTAGAGTGGAGGGGCGGCAGGGTAGACTAGTGGTTAAAGTGGAGGGGCGGCAGGGTAGACTAGTGGTTAGAGTGGAGGGGCGGCAGGGTAGACTAATGGTTAGAGCGGAGGAGCGGCAGGGTAGCCTAGTGGTTAGAGTGGAGGGGCGGCAGGGTAGACTAGTGGGTAGAGTGGAGGAGTGGCAGGGTAGGTTAGAGTGGAGGGGTGGCAGGGTAGCCTAGTGGTTAGAGTGGAGGGGTGGCAGGGTAGACTAGTGGTTAGAGTGGAGGAGTGGCAGGGTAGGTTAGAGTGGAGGGGTGGCAGGGTAGCCTAGTGGTTAGAGTGGAGGAGCGGCAGGGTAGCCTAGTGGTTAGAGTGGAGGGGCGGCAGGGTGGCCTAGTGGTTAGAGTGGAGGGGCGGCAGGGTAGACTAGTGGTTAGAGTGGAGGAGCGGCAGGGTAGGTTAGAGTGGAGGGGTGGCAGGGTAGACTAGTGGTTAGAGTGGAGGGGTGGCAGGGTAGACTAGTGGTTAGAGTGGAGGAGTGGCAGGGTAGGTTAGAGTGGAGGGGTGGCAGGGTAGACTAGTGGTTAGAGTGGAGGGGGCGGCAGGGTGGCCTAGTGGTTAGAGTGGAGGGGCGGCAGGGTAGCCTAGTGGTTAGAGTGGAGGGGCGGCAGGGTAGACTAGTGGTTAGAGTGGAGGGGCGGCAGGGTAGCCTAGTGGTTAGAGTGTAGGGGAGGCAGGTAGCCTAGTGGTTAGAGTGGAGGGGCGGCAGGGTAGACTAGTGGTTAGAGTGGAGGGGCGGCAGGGTAGACTAGTGGTTAGAGTGGAGGGGGCGGCAGGGTGGCCTAGTGGTTAGAGTGGAGGGGCGGCAGGGTAGACTAGTGGTTAGAGTGGAGGAGCGGCAGGGTAGGTTAGAGTGGAGGGGCGGCAGGGTGGCCTAGTGGTTAGAGTGGAGGGGCGGCAGGGTAGACTAGTGGTTAGAGTGGAGGAGCGGCAGGGTAGGTTAGAGTGGAGGGGTGGCAGGGTAGACTAGTGGTTAGAGTGGAGGGGTGGCAGGGTAGACTAGTGGTTAGAGTGGAGGAGCGGCAGGGGTGGCAGGGTAGACTAGTGGTTAGAGTGGAGGGGCGGCAGGGTGGCCTAGTGGTTAGAGTGGAGGGGCGGCAGGGTAGACTAGTGGTTAGAGTGGAGGGGCGGCAGGGTAGACTAGTGGTTAGAGTGGAGGGGCGGCAGGGTAGACTAGTGGTTAGAGTGGAGGAGCGGCAGGGTAGCCTAGTGGTTAGAGTGGAGAGGCGGCAGGGTAGCCTAGTGGTTAGAGTGGAGGGGCGGCAGGATAGCCTAGTGGTTCGAGTGGAGGAGCGGCAGGGTAGACTAGTGGTTAGAGTGGAGGGGTGGCAGGGTAACCTAGTGGTTAGAGCGTTGGATTAGTAACCAAAATGTTGCAAGTTCGAATCCCCGAGCTGACAAGGTACAAATCTGTCGTTCTGCCCCTGAACAGGCAGTTAACCCACTGTTCCTAGGCCGTCATTGAAAATAAGAATTTGTTCATAACTTTATGCCTAGTAAAAAAAAAAGAGACTGTGTAACTTCACCATGCAGGGCTTTAGTTATACCCATGTGATTAAAGTAAAATATCATTTCCAATTTAGTCCATTGGTCATAAAGATACATGTCAACTTTCCCAATGACCTCTCTGCTTGAGTCTCCATTCCAAATAACACCCTATTCCCTATTATAAAGCACTACTTTTGACTTGAGCCCTGTGAACCATTGTCTAAAGTAGTGCACTAAATAAGGAATAGGGTCTAAAGTAGTGCACTAAATAGGGATATGAGTCTAAAGTAGTGCACTAAATAGGGAATAGAGTCTAAAGTAGTGCACTAAATAGGGAATATAGTCTAAAGTAGTGCACTAAATAGGGATATGAGTCTAAAGTAGTGCACTAAATAGGGATATGAGTCTAAAGTAGTGCACTAAATAGGGAATAGAGTCTAAAGTAGTGCACTAAATAGGGAATATAGTCTAAAGTAGTGCACTAAATAGGGTTATGAGTCTAAAGTAGTGCACTAAATAGGGAATATGGTCTAAAGTAGTGCACTAAATAGGGAATATGGTCTAAAGTAGTGCACTAAATAGGGAATATAGTCTAAAGTAGTGCACTATATAAGGAATATAGTCTAAAGTAGTGCACTAAATAGGGAATATAGTCTAAAGTAGTGCACTAAATAGGGAATATAGTCTAAAGTAGTGCACTATATAAGGAATAGGGTGCCATTTGGGAAGCAGGACGGACGCCGGTAAGGAAAGACAAGCTCCTTCATCTTCGATATCTGCTGACATCATCAATCTGATTCTACATGGTTCGATGATAATGTACAAGTTCTCTCATGAACCAATTTTAACAAACCGTTGGTAGATTCTCAGTACAGTTGACTTCATATAAGATGTCTGGGAGACAGTTGTTTACCTAGTGGACATAAGATGTCTAGGAGACAGTTGTTTACAGTTGTTTACAAGCTGAAATAAAAAGGACCCAGCATTTTTCCAAAACACAAAAATGTTTTTTCTGAAAAAATTTGTTCACACATTTGTTTACATCCCCATTAGTGAACATTTCTCTTTTGCCAAGATAATCCATCCACCTGACAGGTGTGTCTTATCAAGAAGCTGATTAAACAGCATGATCATTACACAGGTGCACCTTGGGCTGGGGTCAATAAAAGGTCACAATAAAATGTGCAGTTTAGCCACACAACACAACGCCATAGATGTGTCAAGTTTTGATTGAGTGTGCCCATTGGCATGCTGACTGCAAGAATGCCCACCAGAGCTGTTGCCAGACAATTTAATGTTCATTTCTCTACCATAAGCCACATCCAACGTCATTTTAGAGAATATGGTATTATGTCCAACCGCCCTCAACCGTAGACCATGCGAAACCAGCCCAGGACCTCCACATCTGCCTTCTTCACCTGTTGGATCATCAGCCACCCGGACAGCTGAGAAAACTAATGAGTATTTCTGTCTGTAATGAAGCCCTTTTGTGGGCAAAACTCATTCTAATTGGCTGGGCTTGGATCCTCAGTGGGTGGGCCTATGCCCTCACAGGCCCACCCATGGCTGTGCCCCTGCCCAGTCATGTAAAATCCATAGCTTAGGACCTAATTTATTTATTTAAATTGACTGATTTTGTTCGCATATTGAGTTTATATTTTTGTTCAGTATATTTTCTTCATTTTCCTCTGTCGGTTTAACTGTATTCAACAAGGCTTATGGAAAATACACACATATATTAAACTGAAACAAACGCATTTGTCATCTTCTCAGTCTGGTCGTAGTTTTACCACGAAGGACTGTTGGAGCCCGTCCCTTTAATGGAGGTAGTAGATATCAGAGCTGTGTCTGACATGATGACCTCTCCCCAAACACACACACACACGCACGCACGCACGCACGCACGCACGCACACACACACACACACACACACACACACACACACACACACACACACACACACACACACACACACACACACACACACACACAAAATCAAATCAAATCAAATTTTATTTGTCACATACACATGGTTAGCAGATGTTAATGCGAGTGTAGCGAAATGCTTGTGCTTCCAGTTCCGACAATGCAGTAATAACCAACAAGTAATCTAACTAACAATTCCAAAACTAATATCTTATACACAGTGTAAGGGGATGAAGAATATGTACATAAGGATATATGAATGAGTGATGGTGCAGAGCAGCATAGGCAAGATACAGTAGATGGTATCGAGTACAGTATATACATATGAGATGAGTATGTAAACAAAGTGGCATAGTTAAAGTGGCTAGTGATACATGTATTACATAAGGATGCAGTAGATGATAGAGTACAGTATATACGTATACATATGAGATGAATAATGTAGGGTATGTAAACATTATATTAGGTAGCATTGTTTAAAGTGGCTAGTGATATATTTTACATCCTTTCCCATCAATTCCCATTATTGAAGTGGCTGGAGTTGAGTCAGTGTGTTGGCAGCAGCCACTCAATGTTAGTGGTTGCTGTTTAACAGTCTGATGGCCTTGAGATAGAAGCTGTTTTTCAGTCTCTCGGTCCCAGCTTTGATGCACCTGTACTGACCTAGCCTTCTGGATGATAGCGGGGTGAACAGGCAGTGGCTCGGGTGGGTGTTGTCCTTGATGATCTTTATGGCCTTCCTGTAACATCGGGTGGTGTATGTGTCCTGGAGGGCAGGTAGTTTGCCCCGGTGATACGTTGTGCAGACCTCACTACCCTCTGGAGAGCCTTACGGGTGTGGGCGGAGCAGATGCCGTACCAGGCGGTGATACAGCCCGCCAGGATGCTCTCGATTGTGCATCTGTAGAAGTTTGTGAGTGTTTTTGGTGAGAAGCCGAATTTCTTCAGCCTCCTGAGGTTGAAGAGGCGCTGCTGCGCCTTCTTCACGATGCTGTCTGTGTGAGTGGACCAATTCAGTTTGTCTGTGATGTGTATGCCGAGGAACTTAAAACTTACTACCCTCTCCACTACTGTTCCATCGATGTGGGTAGGGGGGTGTTCCCTCTGCTGTTTCCTGAAGTCCACAATCATCTTCTTAGTTTTGTTGACGTTGAGTGTGGGTTTATTGTCCTGAAACCACACTCCGAGGGCCCTCACCTCCTCCCTGTAGGCCGTCTCGTCGTTGTTGGTAATCAAGCCTACCACTGTTGTGTCGTCCGCAAACTTGATGATTGAGTTGGAGGCGTGCGTTGCCGCGCAGTCGTGGGTGAACAGGGAGTACAGGAGAGGGCTCAGAACGCACCCTTGTGGGGCCCCAGTGTTGAGGATCAGCGGGGTGGAGATGTTGTTGCCTACCCTCACCACCTGGGG
The DNA here is from genome assembly GCF_036934945.1 of Oncorhynchus masou masou. Classification (NCBI taxonomy): domain Eukaryota; kingdom Metazoa; phylum Chordata; class Actinopteri; order Salmoniformes; family Salmonidae; genus Oncorhynchus; species Oncorhynchus masou. The sequence goes on along the minus strand of NW_027013982.1, from coordinate 298,851 downwards.
GCGGCCCGTCAGGAAGTCCAGTACCCAGTTGCACAGGGCGGGGTCGAGACCCAGGGTCTCGAGCTTGATGACGAGCTTGGAGGGTACTATGGTGTTAAATGCCGAGCTGTAGTCAATGAACAGCATTCTCACATAGGTATTCCTCTTGTCCAGATGGGTTAGGGCAGTGTGCAGTGTGGTTGAGATTGTGTCGTCTGTGGACCTATTTGGGCGGTAAGCAAATTGGAGTGGGTCTAGGGTGTCAGGTAGGGTGGAGGTGATGGTCCTTGACTAGTCTCTCAAAGCACTTCATGATGACGGAAGTGAGTGCTACGGGCGGTAGTCGTTTAGCTCAGTTACCTTAGCTTTCTTGGGAACAGGGACAATGGTGGCCCTCTTGAAGCATGTGGGAACAGCAGACTGGTATAGGGATTGATTGAATATGTCCGTAAACACACCAGCCAGCTGGTCTGCGCATGCTCTGAGGGCGCGGCTGGGGATGCCGTCTGGGCTTGCAGCCTTGCGAGGGTTAACACGCTTAAATGTTTTACTCACCTCGGCTGCAGTGAAGGAGAGACCGCATGTTTCCGTTGCAGGCCGTGTCAGTGGCACTGTATTGTCCTCAAAGCGGGCAAAAAAGTTATTTAGTCTGCCTGGGAGCAAGACATCCTGGTCCATGACTGGGCTGGATTTCTTCTTGTAGTCCGTGATTGACTGTAGACCCTGCCACATACCTCTTGTGTCTGAGCCGTTGAATTGAGATTCTACTTTGTCTCTGTACTGACCCTTAGCTTGTTTGATAGCCTTACGGAGGGAATAGCTGCACTGTTTGTATTCGGTCATGTTACCAGTCACCTTGCTCTGATTAAAAGCAGTGGTTCGCTCTTTCAGTTTCACACGAATGCTGCCATCAATCCACGGTTTCTAATGAACTCGCACACCGAATCAGCGTATTCATCAATGTTGTTGCCTGACGCAATACGAAACATGTCCCAGTCCACGTGATGGAAGCAGTCTTGGAGTGTGGAGCTTGGTCGGACCAGCGTTGGACAGACCTCAGCGTGGGAGCTTCTTGTTTTAGTTTCTGTCTGTAGGCAGGGATCAGCAAAATGGAGTCGTGGTCAGCTTTTCCGAAAGGGGGGCGGGGCAGGGCCTTATATGCGTTGCGGAAGTTAGAATAACAGTGATCCAAGGTTTTGCCAGCCCTGGTGGCGCAATCGATATGCTGATACATTTTAGGGAGTCTTGTTTTCAGATTAGCCTTGTTAAAATCCCCAGCAACAATGAATGCAGCCTCAGGATGTATGGATTCCAGTTTGCAAAGAGTCAAATAAAGTTCGTTCAGAGCCATCGATGTGTCTGCTTGGGGGGGAATATATACGGCTGTGATTATAATCGAAGAGAATTCTCTTGGTAGATAATGCGGTCGACATTTGATTGTGAGGAATTCTAAATCAGGTGAACAGAAGGATTTGAGTTCCTGTATGTTTCTGTGATCACACCACGTCTCGTTAGCCATAAGGCATACGCCCCCACCACTCTTCTTACCAGAAAGGTGTTTGTTTCTGTCGGCGCGATGCGTGGAGAAACCCGTTGGCTGCACCGCATCGGATAGCGTCTCTCCAGTGAGCCATGTTTCCGTGAAGCACAGAACGTTACAGTCTCTGATGTCCCTCTGGAATGCTACCCTTGCTCGGATTTCATCAACCTTGTTGTCAAGAGACTGGACATTGGCGAGAAGAATGCTAGGAAGTGGGGCACGATGTGCCCGTCTCCGTAGTCTGACCAGAAGACCGCCTCGTTTCCCCCTTTTACGAAGTCGTTTTTTTGGGTCTCCGGCTGGGATCCATTCCGTTGTCCTGGTTAAAAGGCAGAACACAGGATCGCTTCGCGAAAGTCATATTCTTGGTCGTACTGATGGTGAGTTGACGCTGATCTTATATTCAGTAGTTCTTCTCGACTGTATGTAATGAAACCTAAGATGACCTGGGGTACTAATGTAAGAAATAACACGTAAAAAAAAAAAAAAAAAAAAAAAAACTGCATAGTTTCCTAGGAACGCGAAGCGAGGCGGCCATCTCTGTCGGCGCCGGAAGTTACACACACACACACACAAACACACACGCAGGCCCCCCCCCACACACACACACACTCACACTCACACACACACACACACACACTCACACGCAGGCACGCACACACACACACACACACACACACACACACACACACACACACACACACACACACACACACACACACACAGGCTCTCACACACACGCAGGCGCAGGCACGCACACACACACAGACACACATGGCTCGTTAGGACTAGACCAACAGACACCTTCTGGCTTTTACGGACGGGAGAGAAAAATAGAAGGGAAAAAATCAAGGTTTTCATTACTGTGTCATCTGGCAAGAGGAGGATGATTAAAAAGATACATGGTTCAAGGCTTGTGGTTTATGGAGCATGGAGATTTTAGTTCAGGGCTGTTGCATATCAACACACACGTTAACACAAAACACACACACTCACACTAGCTTTCTCATCAGCATCGTTCGGGCCGAAGATGTTGCGGATGACATGTCTCATTTCACAGCTAAAGACAAGGGTCATTGAACGCCTTAAATGCTCTTAATGTGGTTTGTTGGTTAAAGAGCAGTGTGTGTGTGTGTGTGTGTGTGTGTGTGTGTGTGTGTGTGTGTGTGTGTGTGTGTGTGTGTGTGTGTGTGTGTGTGTGTGTGTGTGTGTGTGTGTGTGTGTGTGTGTGTGTGTGTGTGTGTGTGCAACAGCCTGCCATCCAGAAGGTTGACGGTTCAAATGAGGCATGTTACTACCTTGCCCTTGAGAACAACCAATCCAAACGCTTCCTGAAATCACAGCCCGTACAGAACTAATGTCGTAACCATTCACGGTCGTCAAGGACAGGACCATACATGTTTTGGACCTGCAGACTCAGCCTGATGGGGCTATGGGAAATACTGCCCCCTTTGGATGAATTGTGTGCCCAAAGTAAACTAAAAAAAAACTGTCAAAAATTGCTAATATATGCATATAATAATAATTATTGAATAGAAAACACTCTAAAGCTTCTAAAACCGTTCGAATTATGTCTGTATTTAAAGCAGAACTCACAGGGCAGCCATTCTCCCAAACTCTCTCTCTCTCCTAAGAAAGTTGCTCCAACTTTGACGTCATCGCCCCAAGCCTTGCCAACCAGCTACGGATCTGGGAACAGTTTCTATTTCTTCAGCGCGCTCCCGGCTTTCAATGAGACGTGCAACGGAGAAAATAGCACGAGCTTTGACTGCTTGGTGGGCAAAATACTGAGGTGTCACGAGTTTTCAGGAGCGCGCTCTGGAAAAACTTACTTTTTTTTCCAATCTGGTTGAAGAGAGTTCGTTACGTTTGATTTAATCGCCAATTGTTTTGTACGTTAAAATCATCCTAAAGCTTGATTCTGCACTTAGTTTGACCAGTTTAGTCAACATATAATATGTACATTTCAAGTTTTGATGCGCAATTTTTGTGATCAGAAGTCCTTTTTGGGGTAATTCACCTGAAGATGTTAGCTTTTGCTAATACAAAGACACACCAACTGCAACCAAACGTTATATTAGGTAAGTATAACTCCTTCCACGGCATTCTTGTCGAAGACCATCAAAGGTAAGGGAATATTTATGTTATAAAATTTTATTTTTGTCGAATCCAACATAGTAGAGAAATAATGCTAATGGCTGAGCGCCGTCTCAGATTATTGAATAGTGAACGAATTCTGTAACGTTAAAAATAAATGTAACACAGCGTTTGCATTAAGAAGAAGTGTATCTTTCTAAATATATGTAGAACATGTATATTTAGTCAAAGTTTATGATGTTTATTGCTGTTATCTGGCGTTAGCTGCTGGAGATATTTATAATTTCTCCGGTCATTTCTGCTGCATTTTTTGAACATGGCTCAATGTAAATGGAGATTTATGGATATAAATTGCATATTATTGAAAAAAACATAAATGTACTGTGTAACATGTGCTATTACTGTCATCTGATGAAGATTTTCAAAAGGTTAGTGAATTATTTTTCTTTTAATCCTGCGTTTGTGATTGTGCTATTTTGCATAGCCATGTGGCTACATATTGTATGTTTCCCTAGTGGTGGTTTAACATAAATATGTGCTATGTTTTCGCTGTAAAACATTTTTATTTTTGCTTTCCCTGCGCCACCGTTGTGGGCTGAAGGGGGGAGGGGTTTAAGCTAGTTGGGAACCCGTTAGCCCCTTGTGGCTATTAGGCAATGATTTAGATCCTCAACCAATAATCTGTTTGATTTTCAGTATTACAGGGCCAGTTTCCTGGACACAGATGAAGCATAGTGTTGGACCCAAGTAGCACCTTCAAAGGATAATTCCAATAAACATGCTTTTTTAATCTAGGGGCTAGTCTTAATCTAGGTCTGGAACACGGGCCCTAAAGGTCTGGGTTGTGGTGTGGGTCAGGCTGGTCGTGGGTTGTAAGGTTGTAGGGTTGTGTTGTGGGTCAGGCTGGTCGTGGGTTGTAGGTGGGTTATGGTGTGGGTCTGGCTGGTCATGGGTTGTAAAAGAGTTATATTGTGTGGGTCTGGCTGGTTGTGTGTTGTAGGTGGGTTGTGGTGTGAGTCTGGCTGGTCGTGGGTTGTAAGGTGGGTTGTGTTGTGGGTCAGGCTGGTCACGGGTTGTAGGTGGGTTGTGTTGTGGGTCTGGCTGGTCATGGGCTGTAAGGTGGGTTGTGGTGTGGGTCAGGCTGGTCACGGGTTGTAAGGTGGGTTATGGTGTGGGTCTGGCTGGTCATGGGCTGTAAGGTGGGTTGTGGTGTAGTTCAGGCTGGTCACGGGTTGTAGGTGGGTTGTGGTGTGGGTCAGGCTGGTCGTGGGTTGTAAGGTGGGTTATGGTGTGGGTCAGGCTGGTCACGGGTTGTAGGTGGGTTGTGGTGTGGGTCAGGCTGGTCATGGTTGTAAGTGGGTTATGGTGTGGGTCTGGCTGGTCATGGGTTGTAAAAGAGTTATATTGTGTGGGTCTGGCTGGTTGTGTGTTGTAGGTGGGTTGTGGTGTGAGTCTGGCTGACTGGTCATGGGTTGTAAAGGATTGGGTTGGTTTGCTGGCATGTGATCATAGTTAGGCCTGTTTTTATGAAGTGTTCTACTTGTATGACAGTTTGTGTCTGGTGGACTCAAAAACTATGGTGGCCCAGATGATCCATGTGTAGTCCAGGACAAACATGCCTCAGTCTCACCTCCTGCCCAGGGTGTCTGGCTGGGTCTCACCTCATCCCCAGGGTGTCTGGCTGGGTCTCACCTCATCCCCAGGGTGTCTGGCTGGGTCTCATCTCATCCCCAGGGTGTCTGGCTGGGTCTCACCTCATCCCCAGGGTGTCTGGCTGGGTCTCACCTCATCCCCAGGGTGTCTGGCTGGGTCTCCTCTCATCCCCAGGGTGTCTGGCTGGGTCTCATCTCATCCCCAGGGTGTCTGGCTGGGTCTCATCTCATTGCCAGGGTGTCTGGCTGGGTCTCACCTCATCCCCAGGGTGTCTGGCTGGGTCTCATCTCATTGCCAAGGTGTCTGGCTGGGTCTCACCTCATTGCCAGGGTGTCTGGCTGGGTCTCACCTCATCCCCAGGGTGTCTGGCTGGGTCTCATCTCATCCCCAGGGTGTCTGGCTGGGTCTCACCTCATCACCAGGGTGTCTGGCTGGGTCTCATCTCATCCCCAGGGTGTCTGGCTGGGACTCACCTCATGCCCAGGGTGTCTGGCTGGGTCTCACCTCATCCCCAGGGTGTCTGGCTGGGACTCACCTCATCCCCAGGGTGTCTGGCTGGGTCTCATCTCATCCCCAGGGTGTCTGGCTGGGTCTCACCTCATCCCCAGGGTGTCTGGCTGGGTCTCACCTCATCCCCAGGGTGTCTGGCTGGGTCTCACCTCATCCCCAGGGTGTCTGGCTGGGTCTCATCTCATCCCCAGGGTGTCTGGCTGGGTCTCATCTCATCCCCAGGGTGTCTGGCTGGGTCTCACCTCATCCCAAGGGTGTCTGGCTGGGTCTCATCTCATCCCCAGGGTGTCTGGCTGGGTCTCATCTCATCCCCAGGGTGTCTGGCTGGGTCTCATCTCATCCCCAGGGTGTCTGGCTGGATCTCATCTCATCCCCAGGGTGTCTGGCTGGGTCTCATCTCATCCCCAGGGTTTCTGGCTGGGTCTCACCTCATCCCCAGGGTGTCTGGCTGGGTCTCATCTCATCACCAGGGTGTCTGGCTGGGTCTCACCTCATCCCCAGGGTGTCTGGCTGGGTCTCACCTCATCACCAGGGTGTCTGGCTGGATCTCACCTCATCACCAGGGTGTCTGGCTGGGTCTCACCTCATCACCAGGGTGTCTGGCTGGGTCTCACCTCATCCCCAGGATGTCTGGATGGGTCTCACCTCATCCCCAGGGTGTCTGCCTGGGTCTCATCTCATCCCCAGGGTGTCTGGCTGGGTCTCACCTCATCCCCAGGGTGTCTGGCTGGGTCTCATCTCATCCCCAGGGTGTCTGGCTGGGTCTCATCTCATCCCCAGGGTGTCTGGCTGGGTCTCACCTCATCCCCAGTTTGTCTGGCTGGGTCTCATCTCATCCCCAGGGTGTCTGGCTGTGTCTCATCTCATCCCCAGGGTGTCTGGCTGGGTCTCACCTCATCCCCAAGGATGCTGGCTGGGTCTCAATCTCATCCCCAGGGTGTCTGGCTGGGTCTCACCTCATCCCCAGGGTGTCTGGCTGGGTCTCATCTCATCCCCAGGGTGTCTGGCGGGGTCTCATCTCATCCCCAGGGTGTCTGGCTGGGTCCTCATGGGCCCTGGTCAGAAGTTCTGCACTCTAAAGGAAATACGGTTCCATTTGTGACAGAGAGTGTTTGTCACTTTAGCGACACAGCTGTGTCCTTCCCACAATCTGGACATTAAAGCCACAATTAAAAAAACACCTTCTGCTTTCTGCGTGGAGCACTTCTCTTCCTCTCTCTACCTCCCTCTGTCTTTCCCTCCTCTTCTCTCTCTCTCTCTCCTCTGTATCTCTCTCTCTCTCCTATTGTCACGCCTTGGTCTTAGTATTTTGTGTTTTCGTTAATTAGTTGGTCAGGCCAGGGTGTGACATGGGTTTATGTTGGTGTATTTCGTAGTGGGGTTTTTTAGTTTTTGGGATTGCGGCTGAGTAGGGGTGTTGCATAGGTTTGGCTGCCTGAGGCGGTTCTCAATCAGAGTCAGGTGATTCTCGTTGTCTCTGATTGGGAACCGTATTTAGGCGGCCTGGGTTTCACTTTGTATTTGGTGGGTGATTGTTCCTGTCTCTGTGTTAGTGTTCACCAGACAGGCTGTATAGGTTTTTTCACGTTCCGTTTGTTGTTTTTTGTATTTATAAGTTATTTCGTGTATCGTCATTTGTTCCATTAAAAAACATGAGTAACCAACACGCTGCATTTCGGTCCGACTCTCTTTCGACACACGAAGAACGCCGTTACAGAATCACCCACCACACTCGGACCGAGCAGCGTGTTAACAGGCAGCGACAGCTGGAGCAGCAAAGGGAGGAGGAATTATTCAGAGTATGGACATGGGAAGACGTGTTGGATGGTAAAGGTTGTTACACTTGGGAGGAGATATTGGCCGGAAGAGATCGCCTCCCATGGGAACAGGTGGAGGCACTAAGGAGAGCAGAGGCAGCCGGAGATAGGAGCCGACGATACGAGGGAACACGGTTGGCAAGGAAGCCCGAAAAGCAGCCCAAAACAATTATTGGGGGGGGGGGGCTTAAAGGGAGTATGGCTATACCAGGTAGGAAACCTGTGCAAACTCCCTGTGCTCACCGTTGGGCTAGAGAGACCGGGCAGGCACCGTGTTATGCTATGGAGCGCACGGTGTTTCCAGTGCGGGTGCATAGCCCGGTGCGGCACATACCAGCCCTTCGTATTGCCCGGGCTAGAGTGGGCATCGAGTCAGGTAAGCTTGGGCAGGCTCGGTGCTCAAGAGCTCCAGTGCGCCTGCACGGTCCGGTCTATCCAGAGCCACCTCCACACACCAGTCTTCCGGTAGCAGCTCCCCGCACCAGGCTTCCTGTGTGTGTCCTCAATCCTGTAGCACCAGTTCCAGCACCACGCACCACGCACCAGGCCTTCAGTGCGCCTCGCCTGTTCAGCGCAGCCAGCGCTTTTCTCCTCTCCTGCGCTGCTGGAGTCTCCCGCCTGTTTAGCGCAGCCAGAGCCTTTCTCCTCTACTGCGCTGCCGGAGTCTCCCGCCTGCCCAGCGCCGCCAGTGTCGCCAGTCTGCCCAGCGCCGCCAGTCTGCCCAGCGCCGCCAGTCTGCCCAGCACCGCCAGTCTGCCCAGCGTCGCCAGTCTGTCAGGATCAGTTAGATCCACCAGTCAGCCTGGATCCACCAGTCTTCCAGGATCCGCCAGAATTGCCAGTCAGCCAGGTTCCGCCAGAAGTGCCAGTCGGCCAGGATCTGCCAGTCGGCCAGGATCTGCCAGTCGACCAGGATCTGCCAGTCGGCCAGGATCCGCCAGTCAGCCAGGATCCGCCAGTTAGCCATGATCTTCCAGATCTGCCAGTCAGCCAGACTCTTCCAGATCTGCCAGTCAACCAGACTCTTCCAGATCTGCCAGTCAGCCAGACAGTTCCAGATCTGCCAGTCAGCCAGACTCTTCCAGATCTGCCAGTCAGCCAGACTCTTCCAGATCTGCCAGTCAACCAGACTCTTCCAGATCTGCCAGTCAGCCAGACTCTTCCAGATCTGCCAGTCAGCCAGACACTTCCAGATCTGCCAGTCAGCCAGACTCTTCCAGATCTGCCAGTCAGCCAGACACTTCCAGATCTGCCAGTCAGCCAGACTCTTCCAGATGTGCCAGTCAGCCAGACTCTTCCAGATCTGCCAGTCAACCAGACTCCTCCAGATCTGCTAGTCAACCAGACTCTTCCAGATCCGCTAGTCAACCAGACTCTTCCAGATCCGCCAGTCAGCCAGGATCTGACGGATTCAACTGCCTGGCTGGGCTTCATCTCAGTACTGGGTTTCCTCTCAGTACTGGGCTTTCTCTCAGTGCTGGGCTTTCTCTCAGTACTGGGCTGCCGCTCAGTCCCGAGCTGCTTCTTAGTCCCGAGCTGCCCCTCAGTCCCGAGCTGCCCCTCAGTCCCGAGCTGCCTCAGTCCCGAGCTGCCCCTCAGTCACGAGCTGCTCCTCAGTTCAGTGGGGTTCTGGGTGAGGACTATTAGGCCATGGTCGGCGGCGAGGGTGGATCATCCCAGGACGCGAAGGGGAGGAACTATGACATTTATGGAGTGGGGTCCACGTCCCGAGCCGGAACCGCCACCATGGACAGACGCCCACCCGGACCCTCACTATGGTTTTGAGGTGCGTCCGGGAGTCCGCACCTTAGGGGGTTCTGTCACGCCTTGGTCTTAGTATTTTGTGTTTTCGTTAATTAGTTGGTCAGGCCAGGTGTGACATGGGTTTATGTTGTTGTATTTCGTAGTGGGGTTTTTTAGTTATTGGGATTGCGGCTGAGTAGGGGTGTTGCATAGGTTTGGCTGCCTGAGGCGGTTCTCAATCAGAGTCAGGTGATTCTCGTTGTCTCTGATTGGGAACCGTATTTAGGCAGCCTGGGTTTCACTTTGTATTTGGTGGGTGATTGTTCCTGTCTCTGTGTTAGTGTTCACCAGACAGGCTGTATAGGTTTTTTCACGTTCCGTTTGTTGTTTTTTGTATTTATAAGTTATTTCGTGTATCGTCATTTGTTCCATTAAAAAACATGAGTAACCAACACGCTGTATTTCGGTCCGACTCTCTTTCGACAAACGAAGAACGCCGTTACACCTATCCTCTATATCTCCTCTTCTCCTCTCCTCTCTCCTCTCTCCTCTCCTATCTCCTCTCCTCTCCCTCTCCCTCCCTCCTCCTCTCCTTCTCTCTCTCTCTCTCTCTCTCTCTCTCTCTCTCTCTCTCTCTCTCTCTCCTCCACTTTCTCTTTCTCCTCCTGGCCCCTCTCTTCTTACCTGACATTTCATCACAAAATTGACCTGCAAAATTCTATTCAGCCATTTACAATGTGAATACAGCTCCAAGGCCAAGTAGAACGAGGACTTTCGTTTTATTGAATGTGATTGGACTCTATTATCTGTTAATGTGTAAAGTAGGATATTTATCAAAACAATAATCGGAGAGTTACTCTGCATCTCTCCGTTATTCCGAGTACCCTCAATAAAGTACATCCAATATTTTTCTGAACTGCTCAACAAAAGATTAACCTTGAGCAGAGGTTAAAACTGCCACTCTAAATCAAGCAGAACAGCACTGGTCCTAGGACACATCCCTAAAGATACTCTGGAGCTGGCCCTAGGACACATCCCTAAAGACACTCTGGAGCTGGACCTAGGACACATCCCTAAAGACACTCTGGAGCTGGTCCTAGGACACATGACTAAAGATACCCTGGAGCTGGCCCTAGGACACATGACTAAAGATACCCTGGAGCTGGACCTAGGACACATGACTATAGATACTCTGGAGCTGGCCCTAGGACACATCCATAAAGATACACTGGAGCTGGCCTAGGACACATGACTAAAGATACCCTGGAGCTGGCCCCAGAACACATGACTAAAGATACTCTGGAGCTGGACCTAGGACACATGACTAAAGATTCCCTGGAGCTGGACCTAGGACACATGACTAATGATACCCTGTCTCAACGACCAAGATGGCGACCGGCAAGTTCGGCATGGTGTCATCATTAATACTTGATGTGTTTGTTTTAAACATCACTGGAAATAATCGCATCTTCAATATTGATGAATGAACAATCAATTCCCAGGAACTTCTCAGTCATGCCAACACTTCTGATGGCATCCAAGCACTTGGGATTTGGGATGGATATTTTAAACCTACTTTTCATTACACCTTGACCCGAAACCAAAAACGATCATCGAAGACCAGTTCTTATAATAACTCTATGCCTTCTCCTATCAGGTGATGTCCATCAGTGTCCTGGACATCAGTTTATCACCAACACCATCAAACGGCCCACCACCTCCTGTGGATGTTGGGTTATAAAGTGTCCTGGACCTCAGTTTGTCACCAACACCATCAAACGGCCCACCACCTGCTGTGGATGTTGGGTTATAAAGTGTCCTGGACCTCAGTTTGTCACCAACACCATCAAACGGCCCACCACCTGCTGTGGCTGTTGGGTTATAAAGTGTCCTGGACCTCAGTTTGTCACCAACACCATCAAACGGCCCACCACCTCCTGTGGATGTTGGGTTATAAAGTGTCCTGGACCTCAGTTTGTCACCAACACCATCAAACGGCCCACCACCTGCTGTGGATGTTGGGTTATAAAGAGCGACAGTAAATCTCTGTTATGTTTGTAATGAATGCAGTGAATTCATCTAAAATGTTTATTTTATTTTATTTTATTTCACCTTTATTTAACCAGGTAGGCAAGTTGAGAACAAGTTCTCATTTACAATTGCGACCTGGCCAGGATAAAGCAAAGCAGTTCGACTCATGCAACAACACAGAGTTACACATGGAATAAACAAACATACAGTCAATAATACAGGATAAACAAGTCTATATACGATGTGAGCAAGTAATGTAGTGATCTTTGGACATGGAGTCAATGACACGTACCTTTGCTGTCGGTGTTGCTGTACCCGTGAGGGGCGTTTGAGCATTTAAAAGGTGGAGTGGGACTTAAATGAACCGTTTTTATGAAAACGTTTCATTCCTAAATGTATTTTTTTACCTTATGACATGTTCTTCAAAGACGATTAAAACATAACGTGCTTCTCTCACACTTCTTCCCACAAACAAATCAAATTAAAAAATTCTCTCCTCAACAATTACCTACAATAGGGACATAGTCATTGAGAGAGAGAGAGAGAGAGAGAGAGAGAGAGAGAGAGAGAGAGAGAGAGAGAGAGAGAGAGAGAGAGAGAGAGAGAGAGAGAGAGAGAGAGAGAGAGAGAGAGAGAGAGAGAGAGAGAGAGAGAGAGAGAATGCTTAATATAAACCAGTTTTCTGATGACACATTCATTCAGTGAGCAGCTAATCATATAAGCATTTTAATGTGGCCTATGCCGAGAGCAATTAACCGTGATGGGGTCCCAAACTGCATCCGATTCCCTATAAAGGGCACTACTTTGTACCAGGGCCCTATGGGGTAGTGCAGCACATAGGGAATATGGTGTTTTCTGCCCAAAGCAATTAACTATGATGTGAAAGTATTTCTGTGTTCTGTCTTGTCACATTACAGATGTAATGTTTCAGACAAATCCCTCATTATGGCCCTCTGACTGACCTAGTCTGCATCCTGAATGCTTCCTCTTACCCCAAACAGCACACTACTTCTGACCAGGGACCAGGTTCTGCTCCAAAGCACCATGTAGGGGATAGGGTGCCATATGGGACATATACTAAAGTACTGGAGTACTAACCTCCCCTCCAATAGAACCTCCCTCCAATAGAACCTCCCTCCTACATCACCTCCTCCAACAGCACCTCCTCCAATAGAACCTCCTCCAACACCACCTCCCCTCCTACACCACCTCCCCTCCTACATCACCTCCCCTCCAATAGAACCTCCCTCCAATAGAACCTCCCCTCCAATAGAACCTCCCTCCTACATCACCTCCCTCCAACAGCACCTCCCCTCCAATAGAACCTCCCTCCAACACCACCTCCCCTCCTACACCACCTCCTCCAACAGAACCTCCCCTCCTACAACACCTCTCTCCAACACCACCTCCCCTCCTACACCACCTCCCCTCCTACACCACCTCCTCCTACATCACCTCCCCTCCAACACCACCTCCTCCAATAGAACCTCCCCTCCTACATCACCTCCCCTCCAACAGCACCTCCCCTCCAATAGAACCTCCCCTCCAACACCACCTCCCCTCCTACACCACCTCCCCTCCAACAACACCTCCCTCCAACAGAACCTCCCCTCCTACAACACCTCCCCTCCAACTTAACCTCCCCTCCTACATCACCTCCCCTCCAACAGCACCTCCTCCAATAGAACCTCCCCTCCAACACCACCTCCCTCCTACACCACCTCCTCCAACAACACCTCCTCCAACAGCACCTCCTCCAATAGAACCTCCTCCAACACCACCTCCCCTCCTACACCACCTCCCCTCCAACAACACCTCCTCCAACAGAACCTCCTCTCCTACAACACCTCCCCTCCAACTTAACCTACCCTCCAACAGAACCTACCCTCCAACACCACCTCCCCTCCTACACCATCTCCCTCCAACAACACCTCCTCCAACACCACCTCCCCTCCAATAGAACCTCCCCTCCAATAGAACCTCCCATCCAATAGAACCTCCCCTCCAACACCACCTCCCATCCAATAGAACCTCCTCCAACAGCACCTCCCCTTCCACACCACCTCCCCTTCAACAACACCTCCTACACCACCTCCTCCAACTACACCACCTCCCCCTCCAACAATACCTCCTACACCGCCTCCCTCCAACAACACCTCCTACACCACCTCCCCTCCAACTACACCTTCTACACCACCTCCCCTCCTACAACATCTCCCCTCCTACACCACCTCCCCTCCAACTACAAACTCATTACAGAAGACTGACACAGATATACACACACACTCACTTGCACTCAGCCAAATATTCCTGCTCGTCTCACAAAGCTGTTCCTCTGTGTGTTCACTTGCAAATGCTCGTTCCTCTCCACTCTTTCCCAGTTGCACACGCTTTCTCTCTGGCTGCCAACACACACACACTCCTCTCTTTCCCATATACACACGCTTTCTCTCTGGCTGCCACCACACACACTCATCTCTTTCCCATATACACACGCTTTCTCTCTGGCTGCCAACACCACACACACTCCTCTCTTTCCCATATACACACGCTTTCTCTCTGGCTGCCAACACACACACACACTCCTCTCTTTCCCATATACACACGCTTTCTCTCTGGCTGCCAACACACACACACTCCTCTCTTTCCCATATACACACGCTTTCTCTCTGGCTGCCAACACACACACTCCTCTCTTTCCCATATACACACGCTTTCTCTCTGGCTGCCAACACACACACACTCCTCTCTTTCCCAGTTACACACGCTTTCTCTCTGGCTGCCAACACACACACACACTCCTCTCTTTCCCATATACACACGCTTTCTCTCTGGCTGCCAACACCACACACACTCCTCCCACGGAATCTTTCCCTCTGTCCCTATTTCTCTTTTTATACCCCCCTCTCTCTCTTTCTCTCTCTCTCTCCCCTTTTATATCCCCTCTCTCTCTTTCTATATCCTCTCTCTCTCTCTCTCTCTAGCTCTCTCTCTCTAGCTTGCTCACTCTCTCTCTCTCTCTCTAGCTCTCTCTCTCTAGCTAGCTCTCTCTCTCTCTAGCTCTCTCTCTCTAGCTCTCTCTCTCTCTCTCTCTAGCTCTCTCTCTCTCTCTCTCTCTAGCTCTCTCTCTCTCTCTCTCTCTCTCTCTCTCTCTCTCTCTAGCTCTCTCTCTCTAGCTAGCTCACTCTCTCTCTCTCTCTCTCTCTAGCTCTCTCTCTCTCTCTCTAGCTCTCTCTCTCTCTCTAGCTCTCTCTCTATCTCTCTCTCTCTCTCTCTCTCTCTCTCTCTCTCTCTCTCTAGCTCTCTCTCTCTCTCTCTCTCTCTCTCTCTCTCTCTAGCTCTCTCTCTCTCTCTCTCTAGCTCTCTCTCTCTCTCTCTCTCTCTAGCTCTCTCTCTCTCTAGCTCTCTCTCTCTCTCTAGCTCTCTCTCTCTCTCTCTCTCTCTCTCTCTAGCTCTCTCTCTCTCTCTCTCTCTAGATCTCTCTCTCTCTCTCTCTCTTTGCTCTCTCACTGTTTATACCCTCTCTCTTTCTCTCTCTCTCCCCCTTTATATCCCCCTCTCTCTCTTTCTATATCCCCTCTCTCTCTCTAGCTCTCTCTCTCTCTAGCTCTCTCTCTCTAGCTCGCTCACTCTCTCTCTCTCTCTAGCTCTCTCTCTCTGTCTCTCTCTCTCTAGCTCTCTCTCTCTCTCTCTCTCTAGCTCTCTCTCTCTCTCTAGCTCTCTCTCTCTAGCTCTCTCTTTCTCTCTAGCTATCTCTCTCTCTCTAGCTCTCTCTCTCTAACTCTCTCTCTCTCTTGCTCTCTCACTGTTTATATCCCCCTGTCTCTTATCCCTCTCTCTCTCTTTCTGGGCTCTGGGCCCTGGTTCTAAACTGACAGAATCCTCTCCATGTCACCCCTGCTGTCACCAACGATATACAGTATCTGTAAAGAGCATTTGGAGAGTATTCAGACTCCATGACACTTTCCGCATGTTGATACGTTGCAGCTTTATTCTAAAAAGGATTAAATAAACAAACGTCCTCATCAGGTTTCACACAAAACCCCAATATGACAAAACAAAAACAGTTTTTTTTTTTGAAGTGTTTTCACATTTATTAAAGATAAAAAAAGTATTCAGACCCTTTGCTATGAGACTCAACATTGAGCTCAAGTGCATCCGGTTTCCATTAATCATCCTTGAGATGTTTCTACAACTTGATTGGAGTCCACCTGTGGTTAATTAGATTGTTTGGACATGATTCGGAAAGATACACACCTGTGTATATAAGGTCCCACAGTTGACAGTGCATGTCAGAGCAAAAACCAAGACACAAAGTCAGGAATTGTCCGTAGAGTGCCGGATTGGGAACCAAAAAATGTCTGCTGCATTGAAGATCCCCAATAACACCGTGGACTCCATCATTCTTAATAAATGGAAGAAGTTTAGTATCCCCAGCACTCTTCCTAGAGCTGACCAAGAACCCGTATGTCACTGACAGAGCTCCAGAGTTCCTCTGTGGAGATGGAAGAACCTTCCAGAAGGACAACCGTCTCTGCAACACTCCACCAATCAGGCCTTTATGGTAGAGTGGCCAGACGGAAGCGACTCCTCAGTAAAAGGCACATGATAGACCTCTTGGAGCCAAAAGGCACCTAAAGGACTCTGACCACGAGAAACAAGATTATCTGGTCTGATGAAACCAATAGCTCTTTGGCCTCAATGCCGGGTCTTCAACCTGATCGAACATCTCTGGAGAGACCTGAATATAGTTGTGCAGTGATGCTCCCCATCCAACCTTACAGAGATTGAGAGGATCTGCAGAGAGGAATGGGAGAAACACCCCAAATACAGGTGTACCAAGATTGCAGGTTCATACCCAAGAAGACTCAAGGCTGTAATCTCTGCCAAAGGTGCTTCAACTAACTATTGTATAAAGGGTCTGAATACTTACGTAAATGAAATATTTCAGTTATTTCTAAAAACCTGTTTTTGCCCTTGTCATTATGGGGAATTGTGATGTCATTATGGGGTATTGCAATGTCATTTTGGGGTATTGTGATGTCATTATGGGGTATTGCGATGTCATTTTGGGTTATTGTGATGTCATTATGGGGGTATTGCGATGTCATTTTGGGGTATTGTGATGTCATTATGGGGGTATTGCGATGTCATTTTGGGGTATTGTGATGTCATTATGGGGTATTGCGATGTCATTTTGGGGTATTGTGATGTCATTATGGGGTATTGTGATGTCATTTTGGTGTATTGCAATGTCATTTTGGGGTATTGTGATGTCATTATGGGGTATTGTTTGTAGATTGATATGAAGGGGGAAAAACAATTTTGTTTCAACAAAGTACTGAGTAAAGTACTTATTTTTTTAAATTTGCAAAGATTTCTAAAAACCAGTTTATGCTTTGTCATTATTGGGTATTGTGTGTATATTGATGAGGAACAAAACAATTTAATCCATTTTATAATAAGTCTGTAAAGTAACAAAATGTGGAAAGAGTCAAGGGGTCTGAATACTTTTCAAACACACTGTATATACTGTATTATTCACTAGACGAATGACAGGGGGCGTCGCTCTGAAGTCACTGTCCACCGTTATGATACTCGTCATAAAAGACAGCCTCCGGGAATTAATGGGGATTTACAGAATTACATTTTGTTTGGGTTTCTGATCAGTTCATATAGTACTATGTACTGTGGGAACACTAACCACTAGACAGGTAGCCTGGTGGTTAGAGCAGGTAGCCTTGTGGTTAGAGCAGGTAGCCTGGTGGTTAGAGCAGGTAGCCTGGTGGTTAGAGGGGGGAGGCAGGTAGCCTGGTGGTTAGAGCAGGTAGCCTGGTGGTTAGAGGGGGAGGCAGGTAGCCTAGTGGTTAGAGCAGGTAGCCTAGTGTTTAGAGCAGGTAGCCTGGTGGTTAGAGCAGGTAGCCTGGTGGTTAGAGCAGGTAGCCTAGTGGTTAGAGGGGGGAGGCAGGTAGTGTAGTGGTTAGAGTAGGTAGCCTAGTGTTTAGAGCAGGTAGCCTGGTGGCTAGAGCAGGTAGCCTAGTGGTTAGAGCAGGTAGTCTAGTGGTTAGAGCAGGTAGCCTGGTGGTTAGAGCAGGTAGCCAAGTGGTTAGAGCAGGTAACGTGGTGGTTAGAGCAGGTAGCCTGGTGGTTAGAGCAGGTAGCCTAGTGGTTAGAGCAGGTAGCCTGGTGGTTAGAGGGGAGGGAGGTAGCCTGGTTGTTAGAGCAGGTAGCCTAGTGTTTAGAGCAGGTCGCCTGGTGGTTAGAGGGGGAGGCAGGTAGCCTGGTGGTTAGAGCAGTTAGCCTGGTGGCTCGATCAGGTAGCCTAGTGGTTAGAGCAGGTAGTCTAGTGGTTAGAGCAGGTAGCCTTGTGGTTAGAGCAGGTAGCCTAGTGGTTAGAGCAGGTAATGTGGTGGTTAGAGCAGGTAGCCTAGTGGTTAGAGCAGGTAGCCTAGTGGTTAGAGCAGGTAGCCTGGTGGTTAGAGGGGGAGGGAGGTAGCCTGGTTGTTAGAGCAGGTAGCCTAGTGTTTAGAGCAGGTCGTCTGGTGGTTAGAGGGGGGAGGCAGGTAGACTGGTGGTTAGAGAAGTTAGCCTGGTGGTTAGAGCAGGTAGCCTAGTGGTTAGAGCAGGTAGCCTGGTGGTTAGAGGGGGGAGGCAGGTAGCCTGGTGGCTAGAGCAGGTAGCCTGGTGGTTAGAGCAGGTAGCCTAGTGTTTAGAGCAGGTAGCCTAGTGTTTAGAGCAGGTAGCCTGTTGGTTAGAGGGGGAGGCAGGTAGCCTGGTGGCTAGAGCAGGTAGCCTAGTGTTTAGAGCAGGTCACCTGGTGGTTAGAGGGGGAAGCAGGTAGCCTGGTGGTTAGAGGCGGGATGCAGGTAGCCTGGTGGTTAGAGCAGGTAGCCTAGTGGTTAGAGGGGGAGGCAGGTAGCCTGGTGGTTAGAGGGGGAGGCAGGTAGCCTGGTGGTTAGAGCAGGTAGCCTAGTGGTTAGAGGGGGAGGCAGGTAGCCTGGTGGTTAGAGCAGGTAGCCTGGTGGTTAGAGGGGGAGGCAAGTAGTCTGGTGGTTATAGGGGGAGGCAGGTAGCCTAGTGGATAGAGGGGTGAGGCAGGTAGCCTCCCGGCTGAGGAAGACAGGATTCACAATAGTCCCACTCTCCCGACCGAGGAAGACAGGAATCACAATAGTCCCACTCTCCCGGCCGAGGAAGACAGGAATCACAATAGTCCCACTCTCCCGGCTGAGGAAGACAGGAATCACAATAGTCCCACTCTCCCGGCCGAGGAAGACAGGATTCACAATAGTCCCACTCTCCCGGCTGAGGAAGACAGGAATCACAATAGTCCCACTCTCCCGGCCGAGGAAGACAGGAATCACAATAGTCCCACTCTCCCGGCCGAGGAAGACAGGAATCACAATAGTCCCACTCTCCCGGCTGAGGAAGACAGGAATCACAATAGTCCCACTCTCCCGGCTGAGGAAGACTGGAATCACAATGGTCCCACTCTCCCGGCCGAGGAACACTGGAATCACAATAGTCCCACTCTCCCGGCTGAGGAAGACAGGATTCACAATAGTCCCACTCTCCCGGCCGAGGAAGACTGGAATCACAATAGTCCCACTCTCCCGGCTGAGGAAGACTGGAATCACAATAGTCCCACTCTCCCGGCTGAGGAAGACTGGAATCACAATGGTCCCACTCTCCCGGCCGAGGAAGACTGGAATCACAATAGTCCCACTCTCATGGCCGAGGAAGACAGGAATCACAATAGTCCCACTCTCCCGGCTGAGGAAGACAGGAATCACAATAGTCCCACTCTCCCGGCCGAGGAAGACAGGAATCACAATAGTCCCACTCTCCCGGCTGAGGAAGACAGGAATCACAATAGTCCCACTCTCCCGGCTGAGGAAGACAGGAATCACAATAGTCCCACTCTCCCGGCTGAGGAAGACAGGAATCACAATAGTCCCACTCTCACAGCTGAGGAAGACAGGAATCACAATAGTCCCACTCTCCCGGCTGAGGAAGACAGGAATCACAATAGTCCCACTCTCCCGGCCGAGGAACACTGGAATCACAATAGTCCCACTCTCCCGGCTGAGGAAGACTGGAATCACAATAGTCCCACTCTCCCGGCCGAGGAAGACTGGAATCACAATAGTCCCACTCTCCCGGCTGAGGAAGACTGGAATCACAATAGTCCCACTCTCCCGGCTGAGGAAGACAGGAATCACAATAGTCCCACTCTCCCGGCTGAGGAAGACTGGAATCACAATGGTCCCACTCTCCCGGCCGAGGAACACTGGAATCACAATAGTCCCACTCTCCCGGCTGAGGAAGACAGGAATCACAATAGTCCCACTCTCCCGGCTGAGGAAGACAGGAATCACAATAGTCCCACTCTCCCGGCCGAGGAAGACAGGAATCACAATAGTCCCACTCTCCCGGCCGAGGAAGACAGGAATCACAATAGTCCCACTCTCCCGGCCGAGGTATACAGGAATCACAATAGTCCCACTCTCACGGCCGAGGAAGACAGGAATCACAATAGTCCCACTCTCACGGCTAAGGAAGACAGGAATCACAATAGTCCCACTCTCCTGGCTGAGGAAGACAGGAATCACAATAGTCCCACTCTCCTGGCTGAGGAAGACAGGAATCACAATAGTCCCACTCTCCCGAGCGAGGAAGACAGAAAACACAATAGTCCCACTCTCCCGGCTGAGGGAGACAGGAATCACAATAGTCCCACTCTCCCGGCCGAGGAAGACAGGAATCACAATAGTCCCACTCTCACGGCTGAGGAAGACAGGAATCACAATAGTCCCACTCTCCCGGCTGAGGAAGACTGTAAATACACAGCCTTTCTGGAGAGGGAGGCCAAACTATTGGCAAATGGATTGTCTCTGGGCTCACCTGTAGAAGCCGAGGGATTTCATGTTCTTCACCTTCTCAGACTCGTAGGATCGAGTCCCAAATTGCACCCTATTCCCTACATGTAGTGCACTACCCTACAGGGCCCGATAAAAAAATGAGTGTACTACATGGTGGATAGGGTTCACTTGGGGATGTGCCCATGTGCCCAGGCTGCCGATCGATCCAGCCAGTCTAGAGGATCCCTCAGGCCCCTGTCTGCGTTCAGGAGAGCCTCGCTCCAGCCTCTCTGTGTGTGTGTGTGTGTGTGTGTGTGTGTGTGTGTGTGGTGTGTGTGTGTGTGTGTGTGTGTGTGTGTGTGTGTGTGTGTGTGTGTGTGTGTGTGTGTGTGGTGTGTGGTGTGTGTGTGTGTGTGTGTGTGTGTGTGTGTGTGTGTGTGTGTGGGTGTGTGGTGTGTGGTGTGTGGTGTGTGGTGTGTGTGTGTGGTGTGTGTGTGTGTGTGTGTGTGTGTGTGTGTGTGGTGTGTGTGTGTGTGTGTGTGGTGTGTGTGTGTGTGTGTGTGTGTGTGTGTGTGTGTGTGTGTGTGTGTGCCATCTGCGTTCAGGGGAGCTTTTCTCTCCAGACTCTTCAGGAGTCAGCAAGGCTGAAGAGTATTTACACTGGAGAAGAGAGGAAAATGAAATATTTTTTAAAGCCCTGCTCTCGCTAAATTTAATCAATTCTTATAGCAGCTGCCTCAGTGGTTGCAATTTTCCTGCTCACTGTCGGAGCTCAAGAGAGAGGATGAAACACTTTTGAGGATATTTTTTTATATATATTTTTTTGAAGACAATTACAGTGTGGAGTAGTGGAAGTGTTTACCAGTTTGACCTGAGATTTGAGACGAAGCAGAGCGGAGATCAAAACGACTATTTCCTCAAGTCACGCTGCCGTTGTCACGGCAATAAACACAATAGAAGAAGAGTTCGTCATTAGGAAGAGTCAGAAGTCTCCATGAACCCTAATTCATTAAAGGTGGTACACTATTTCCCATAGGACGCTGATGCACTAAATAGGGAATAGGTTGCCATTTGGGACTCAAGCCATAATGGACTACTCCTTAATAACATGTATATAATATAGACACTGTTGAGTAGCGTAGAGAACCCGTTTGTCTCATCGGAGACAAACTCCTGCAATTAGTTCTGATAATTAGTGGTCTGAGTGTATCTGATTAAGATGAGAGATGTCCCTTGGACTAATTAAATAATATGTGACGTCAGTCTATATTGATTTTAGTCACCCCACTCCCACATAATGACTTACATAAAGTGGTGATCATTCATGCTGTATTGTGACAAAGACTGTGTCCCAAATGACAACATTTTGTCTTTATAGTGCACTTCTGTTCATCAGGGCCCACTGGGCTGCAAAGAACTTCATCGTTGAAAATCCAAAATGATCACGAAAAAAACATCAGGATAGTTATTTGTTTGGGATTGCTGCATCTGATGTTATTTTCCTTACGATAAAAGAGGAAACAAGTCTATCCCAGAGGCCTTCAAACTTTTGACAATTCCCCCAAAATATTAAAAACTATTAGAATAAGTGTCACTGACCTCACCAATATGGCAGAACCTGAAGACTTCAGTATCACTGACCTCACCAATATGGCAGAACCTGAAGACTTCAGTATCACTGACCCCACCAATATGGCAGCACCCAAAGACTTCAGTATCACTGACCCCACCAATATGGCAGCACCCAAAGACTTCAGTATCACTGACCTCACCAATATGGCAGCACCCAAAGACTTCAGTATCACTGACCTCACCAATATGGCAGCACCCAAAGACTTCAGTATCACTGACCTCACCAATATGGCAGAACCTGAAGACTTCAGTACCACTGACCTCACCAATATGGCAGCACCCGAAGACTTCATTATCACTGACCTCACCAATATGGCAGAACCTGTAGACTTCATTATCACTGACCTCACCAATATGGCAGAACCTGAAGACCTGAAGACTTCAGTATGGCTGACCTCACCAATATGGCAGAAGTTGAAGACCTGAAGACTTCAGTATGGCTGAACTCACCAATATGACAGAACCTGAAGACCTGAAGACTTCAGTATGGCTGACCTCACCAATATGACAGAACCTGAAGACCTGAAGACTTCAATATGGCTGACCTCACCAATATGGCAGAACCTGAAGACTTCAGTATGGCTGACCTCACCAATATGACAGAACATGAAGATCTGAAGATTTCAGCATGGCTGACCTCACCAAAATGGCAGCACCTGGAGTCCTGAAGACTTCAGTATAGCTGACCTCACCAATATGGCAGCACATGAAGACCTGAAGACTTCAGTATAGCTGACCTCACCAATATGGCAGCACATGAAGACCTGAAGACTTCAGTATGGCTGACCTCACCAGTTTTTGCAGAACCTGAAGACCTGAAGACTTCAGTATATCCATCGTTCTAAATATATTTTGCAGGAGGGATGTGACCTTGTATCCCTCTGAATATTTTAACTAAAGAAATATTAGAGTTACATCTGATTGAACCTCATGACCTGTATCCAAGGTCACCTCCCAGCGAGAGGGTTAGCGTCTGAATACGTGCTACTGCATGTTACCAACAATCCCTAAGGCGACCAAAAAGCAACACATACATTGTAATCTTTCCTTTTCGCTGTGCACGGGGTTGAAATTAAGTTCATGTGCTTACATTATTCATTAGCGATTTGATGTATCGTGTTAAAAACCAATCCCTTGGAAGAGAAGTTGATTCGAACAGAGAAACAGTTGGCAGAGGTTTTGCTCCAGCCCACACACACATCTCACTGAGTAAAAGTCTGTATTTTCTCTGGGAACACAAGAAAGCAAAGTTCCTGATTTCTTAAAAAAAAAAATTATGCCTGACCTCACCATTATGGCAGAACCTGTAGACTTCATTATCACTGACCTCACCATTATGGCAGAACCTGTAGACTTCAGTATCACTGACCTCACCATTATGGCAGAACCTGTAGACTTCAATTATCACTGACCTCACCATTATGGCAGAACCTGTAGACTTCAGTATCACTGACCTCACCATTATGGCAGAACCTGTAGACTTCATTATCACTGACCTCACCAATATGGCAGAACCTGTAGACTTCATTATCACTGACCTCACCATTATGGCAGAACCTGTAGACTTCATTATCACTGACCTCACCATTATGGCAGAACCTGTAGACTTCATTATCACTGACCTCACCATTATGGCAGAACCTGTAGACTTCATTATCACTGACCTCACCAATATGGCAGAACCTGTAGACTTCAGTATCACTGACCTCACCAATATGACAGAACCTGAAGACTTCAGTATCACTAACCTACAAAAAAAGATGCCTGTTAGTTTGTTATATCTGTATTTTTAAGGATATTAAATAATGAGATAACAATACGATGGTAATGGGTCTCACATGTTCATTGATATAGAGACATGCCCTGATTATAATATAATAATATAATAATATATCCCATTTAGCAGACGCTTTTGTCCAAAGCTACTTACAAGTCGGCTGGGGCCACTACTTTTACATATGGGTGGCCCTACCGGGAATCAAACCCACGACGCTTGGCGTTGCAAGCGCCATGCTCTACCGACTGAGCCACATACGTCCTATGAAGAACTCAGGGTGCTCTGAGATTCAGTTTGATGAAGTTGTTCAACTGAATAAACTGTGGCAGTACACAACAAAGCATTATAACAAAATACTGACCAACAGAAACGAAACGAAAACAAATAAATGAAAAAATACAGAATAGAATTATCATAGTTTGAGAGATTATTATACATCTTGTTCTCTTCTTAATTTGAGAGATTATTAGATTAGCAGGCTACTCATATTTATAATCTTTGTCCCAAATGGCAGTTTGTTCCCTACATAGTGCCCTAGTTTTGACCAGCGCCCTATGGCAGTTTATTCCCTACGTAGTGCCCTAGTTTTGACCAGCTCCCTATGGCAGTTTATTCCCTATGTAGTGCCCTAGTTTTGACCTTCTACCGATGGCAGTTTTCCCTTCCTAGAGCCCTAGTTTTGACCAGCGCCCTATGGCAGTTTATTCCCTTCCTAGAGCCCTAGTTTTGACCAGCGCCCTATGGCAGTTTATTCCCTTCCTAGAGCCCTAGTTTTGACCAGCGCCCTATGGCAGTTTATTCCCTTCCTAGAGCCCTAGTTTTGACCAGCGCCCTATGGCAGTTTTTTCCCTTCCTAGAGCCCTAGTTTTGACCAGCGCCCTATGGCAGTTTTTTCCCTTCCTAGAGCCCTAGTTTTGACCAGCGCCCTATGGCAGTTTATTCCCTTCCTAGAGCCCTAGTTTTGACCAGCGCCCTATGGGGAAATGGGAGCCTTTTGGGACTCCATGATTCGTCTCTCTGTTGACCTCATTACAATGCGGCTGATTAGTCCAGAAGTGCAGAACGCGACGGACCAGCAGATCAATAAGAATCACCATGTCAGCATCACACAAGGGCACTGTCTCAAAAGGCACCCTAATCCACATGGACTCCGGGTCAAAATCAGTGCGCTACATAGGGAACAGGGTGCCACTTCAGGACCATGTTTTAAGGACACCACGTCCGTCGTTTGACAAGAGGACACGACGTCGCTTGACCTCACTCTGCTCTGCATACTCATAGGCTACGTGTGTTCATTAATTCATCGGACCAATCAGCTCGTCTCCTGTTTTGAACGTGGCGGTCTGGAAGAGGCTGTGACCTCCATGTTCGTGTTTAGGTGAAGTGGGAGAGGGGTCAAGGGTCAGGGGTCAGCCTGAGGGCAGGAGTTAGACAAAACCTACTACCATCTCGGATGTGTGTCTGTGGTCTGTGGTCTGTGGTCTGTGTGTGTGTGTGTGTGCTTCTATTTATCTATGTTTGTCTGTGTGTGTGTTTGTGTGTGTGTGTGTGTGTGTGTGTGTGTGTGTGTGTGTGTGTGTGTGTGTGTGTGTGTGTATGTCACGTGTGTGCGTGCCACGTGTGTGTGTGTCACGAGTGTGTGTCACGTGTGTCACGTGTGTGTGTGTATGTCACGTGTGTGTGTGTGTGTCACGTGTGTCACGTGTGTGTGTGCTTGTATTTGTCTGTGTTTGTCTGTGTGTGTGTGCTTGTGTGTGTGTGTGTATGTCACGTGTGTGTGTGTCACGTGTGTGGGTGTCACATGTGTGTGTCACGTGTGTCACCTGTGTGTGTGTGTGTGTATGTCACGTGTGTGTGTGTCATGTGTGTCACATGTGTCACGTGTGTGTGTGTGTGCTTGTATTTGTCTGTGTTTGTCTGTGTGTGTGTCTGTGTGTGTGTGTGTCACGTGTGTGTGTGCTTGTATGACTATGCCTCTATGTAATCCTTGTCTTCATGTCCTCATGCTAATTGTAAATGTATGAATAAATTAATGCCTTAACCTAGAAGAGCTTTAAATATTGATCCTATCATGTGTTTTCTTTCTTTCTTATTATTTCCTTATTTGAGTGATTTCCTTTACTGTGATTCGGTGAACCTCCTTTTGAGTGTTTGTCTCATTGTGTGAGTGAGTCAATCAGTCACCTGAGCCAGTTTACGAGCTGCATGAAGGCATCTCAGACATGGTTCAGGAGAGTTAAGCCATCAATGGAAGAGGACAGGTGCAAAAGGTCTCAGCCACACACACTGCTGGGGAGAGGGACCAGATGAGTGTGACCCTGCTCGGAATGAGGAGCCCGGACGGAATGACCCGGCTCGGGATGAGGAGCCGAACGACATGTGAGGGTGTACAAACGGTTTCCGGTACGATGCCATTGCTGATAAAGCTGTATCCACCCTCTAAACGTGGCCTGCTACGACGAGACTGCAGAGGCAGCGACTACCGCGTCAGAATCCCATGACTGCCGAGGTGGACGAACGCCCCGTGTCAAACTACCGTGGACTCTAGCGTGTAGGAGGTGTGAGTGAGCCCAGTCCTTGTGTTCTGTGTTTATCCTGTAAACACATTAATACTAAGATACTAAATAACCACTGACACACTGACTGTATACCTCCTGCCTGTTCTACTGGGATCAAAACAATGTTGGTGTGTGTGTGTGTGTGTGTGTGTGTGTGTGTGTGTGTGTGTGTGTGTGTGTGTGTGTGTGTGTGTGTGTGTGTGTGTGTGTGTGTGTGTGTGTGTGTGTGTGTGTGTATGTGTCTGTGTATCTGTGTGTGTGTGTGTGTGTGTGTGTGTCTGTCTGTGTGTGTATCTGTGTGTGTCTGTGTGTGTATCTGTGTGTGTCTGTGTGTGTGTGTGTGTGTGTGTGTGTGTGTGTGTGTGTGTGTGTGTGTGTGTGTGTGTGTTAGGACAGAGAGAAACCCATGTTGATTTGACACAAATGGCATCATATTCCCTTTATAGTGCAAAAGTAGTGCACTACATAGGGGATAGGGTCTAAGGTAGTGCACTACATAGGGGATAGGGACTAAGGTAGTGCACTACGTTGGGAATAGGGTCTAAGGTAAGTCACTATATAGGGAATAGAGTCTAAAGTAGTGCACAATATAGGGAATAGGGTCTAGAGTAGGGCACTATATAGGGAATAGAGTCTAAACTAGTGAACTATATAGGGAATAGGGTCTAAAGTAGTGCACTACGTAGGGATAGGGTCTAAAGTAGTGCACTACATAGGGAATAGGGTCTAAAGTAATGCACTATGTAGAGGGTAGGGTCTAAAGTTGTGCACTACGTAGGGGAAAGGGTCTAAGGTAGTGCACTACGTAGGGAATAGGGTATGATTTGGGACGTATATACAGCTAGCTGTAATCACTGGGATGATGAAACACTGAATATGTTGATATCTGAGAAAACACACAGATAATCCCTGCTACACTGAATTTGACACCTGAGAAAACACACAGATAATCCCTGCTACACTGAATTTGACACCTGAGAAAACACACAGATAATCCCTGCTACACTGAATATGATACCTGAGAAAACACACAGATAATCCCTGCTACACTGAATATGATACCTGAGAAAACACACAGATACTCCCTGCTACACTGAATTTGATACCTGAGAAAACACACAGATAACCCCTGCTACACTGAATTTGACACCTGAGAAAACACACAGATACTCCCTGCTACACTGAATTTGATACCTGAGAAAACACACAGATAACCCCTGCCACACTGAATTTGATACCTGAGAAAACACACAACCCCTGCTACACTGAATTTGACACCTGAGAAAACACACAGATAACCCCTGCTACACTGAATTTGATACCTGAGAAAACACACAACCCCTGCTACACTGAATTTGACACCTGAGAAAACACACAGATAATCCCTGCTACACTGAATTTGACACCTGAGAAAACACACAGATACTCCCTGCTACACTGAATATGATACCTAAGAAAACACACATAATTCTGCAAACATAAATGCCTAAAATATAGAAATGTTTATTATGGTACATGTGTGTATATATATGTGTGTATATATAGTATCAGTCAGAAGTTTGGACACACCCACTCATTCAAGAGTTTTTTCTTTATTTTTTTACTATTTTCTACTTTGTAGAATAATAGTGATGACATCACAGCTAGGAAATAACACATATGGAGTCATGTAGTAACCAAAATAGTGTTAAACAAATCAAAAAGATTCTTCAAAGTAACCACCTTTTGCCTTGATGACTCTCGGCATCATCATGTGGGAAATACACATTCGGAGATCATCCGTTCACCCACATCGCGTCTCACAAAGACACGGTGGCTGGAACCAAATATCTCAAATTCGGAGACACATCAGGCCAAAGGACAGATTTCCATCGGTCTAATGTCCATTGCTTGTGTTTCTTGGCCCAAGCAAGCCTCGAATTCTTATTGGTGTCCTTTAGTAGTGGTTTCTTTGCAGAAACTCGACCATGATGGTCTGATTCACGTCTCCTCTGAACAGTTGATGTTGAGATGTGTCTGTTACTTGAACTCTGTGAAGTATTTATTTGGGCTGCAATCTGAGGTGCAGTTAACTGAGGTGAACGTGTCCTCTGCAGCAGAGGTACCTCTGGGTCTTCCTTTCCTGTGTCAGTCCTCATGAGAGCCAGTTTCATCATACCACAGCAGAGGTACCTCTGGGTCTTCCTTTCCTGTGTCAGTCCTCCTGAGTGCCCGTTTCATCATACCACAGCAGAGGTACCTCTGTGTCTTCCTTTCCTGTGTCGGTCCTCATGAGAGCCAGTTTCATCATACCACAGCAGAGGTACCTCTGGGTCTTCCTTTCCTCTGGCGGTCCTCATGAGAGCCAGTTTCATCATACCACAGCAGAGGTACCTCTGGGTCTTCCTTTCCTGTGTCGGTCCTCATGAGAGCCAGTTTCATCATAGCACAGCAGAGGTACCTCTGTGTCTTCCTTTCCTGTGTCAGTCCTCATGAGAGCCAGTTTCATCATAGCACAGCAGAGGTACCTCTGTGTCTTCCTTTCCTGTGTCAGTCCTCATAAAGAGCCAGTTTCATCATAGCACAGCAGAGGTACCTCTGTGTCTTCCTTTCCTGTGTCAGTCCTCCTGAGTGCCCGTTTCATCATACCACAGCAGAGGTACCTCTGTGTCTTCCTTTCCTCTGGCGGTCCTCATGAGAGCCAGTTTCATCATAGCACAGCAGAGGTACCTCTGTGTCTTCCTTTCCTGTGTCAGTCCTCATGAGAGCCAGTTTCATCATAGCCCTTGATGGTTTTTGCGACTGCACTTGAAGAAACTTCCAAAGTTCTTGACATTTTCCGGATTGACTGAACTTGTCTTAAAGTAATGATGGACTGTTGTTTCTCTTTGCTTATTTGAGCTGTTCTTGCCATAATATGGACTTGGTCTTTTACCAAATAGTAATATCTTCTGTATATCACCCCTACCTTGTCACAACGCAACTGATTGTCTCAAACTCATTAAAAAGGACAGAAGTTCCACAAATTAACTCTTAACGAGGCACACATGTAAATTGAAATGCATTCCAGATGACTATCTCATGAAGCTGGTTGAGAGAATGCCGAGAGTGTGCAAAGCTGTCATCAAGGCAAAGGTCCTATTTTGATTTGTTTAACAGTTTTTTGGTTGCTACATGATTCCATATGTGCTATTTCATAGTTTTGATGTCTTCACTATTATTCTACAATGTAGAAAATAGTACAAATAAAGAAAAATCACAGAATGAGCAGGATTATATATATATAATATATATATATATACAGTGCCCTCAGAAAGTGTTCAGACCCTTAACGTTTAAAACGTTTTGTCAGGTTACAGCCTTATTCTAAAATTGAATTGTTTTTCCTTCATCAATCGACACACAATACCCCATAATGACATCACAATACCCCATAATAACCCTGTATTCTACACCCCATATTCTATGTGTATTCTATGGGTATTATATAGGTAGTCTATGGGTATTATATAGTTATTCTATAGGTATTATTTAGGTATTTTGCAGGTATTATATTGCTATTGTATATATATTCTGTGGGTATTATATATGTATTATATAGGTATTATATAGATATTATATTGCTATTCTATGGGTATTATATAGGTATTCTGTAGATATTATATTGCTATTGTATATATATTATGTGGGTATTATATAGGTATTATATAGGTATTATATAGATATTATATTGGTGTTCTATGGGTGTTATATATGTATTATATAGGTATTCTATGGGAATTATATAGGTGTAGTATAGGATCTCTGTGGGTATTATATAGGTACTATATAGGTATTCTGTGGATATTCTATAGCTATTATATGGGTATTCTATAGGTATTATATGGGTATTCTATGTGTATTCTATGGGTATTATATAGGTATTCTATGTGTATTCTATAGGTATTATATGGGTATTCTATGTGTATTCTATGGGTATTATATAGGTATTCTATGTGTATTCTATGTGTATTCTATGGGTATTATATGGGTATTCTATGTGTATTCTATGGATATTCTATGGGTATTCTATGTGTATTCTATGGGTATTATATGGGTATTCTATGTGTATTCTATAGGTATTCTATTGGTGTTATATAGGTATTCTGTTGGTATTATATTGATATTAAATAGGTCTGTGGGTATTATATATGTATTCTGTGAGTATTATATAGGTATTCTATGGGTATTCCATGGGTATTCTATGGGTATTATATAGGTATTCTATGGGTATTATATAGGTACTCTATGGGTATTATATAGGTATTCTATGGGTATTATATAGGTATTCCATGGTTATTATATAGGTATTCCATGGGTATTATATGGGTTTTCTATAGGTATTGTATGGGTATTCTCTGGGTATTTTATGGGTATTATATAGGTATTCTAATGGTATTTTATTAGTTTTCTTTTGGTTTTCTATGGGTATTATATAGGTATTATATTAGTATTATATGGGTATTATAAAGGTATTCTATAGGTATTGTATGGGTATTATATGGGTATTCTATGGGTATTTTACCGGTATTATATAGGTATTCTATGGGTATTTTACGGGTATTATATAGGTATTCTATTGGTTTTCTATAGGTATTCTATTATTTTTGTCTGGGTATTATATAGGTATTCTATTGGTATTAAATGTGTATTCTACAGGGATGCTACAGGATTCTTTGTGTTTTCTATGGGTGTTCTATGCGTATTGTTTTGGTATTCTATGGGTATTATATAGGTATTTTATGGGTATTATATAGGTATTCTATGGGTATTATATAGATATTTTATGGGTATTATATAGGTATTCTATGGGTATTATGTAGTGGGTAGAGCGTTGGACTAGTAACCGCAAGGTTGGAAGTTCAAATCCCCGGGCAGACATGGTACAAATCTGTTGTTTTACGCCCCAACAAGGCAGTTAACCCACTGTTCCTAGGCTGTCATTGAAAATAAGAGTTTGTTCTCAACTGACTTTAGTTAAATTAAGGTAAAATATATCTATTTTTACAATTTATAGGTATTTTATGGGTATTATATATTTCTATACATCTTTCTTTCTTTAAACCGATTATCAATGTGATCACTCATATCAGGTCTGAGTGTATAGTGTGTGTGTGTGTGTGTGTGTGTGTGTGTGTGTGTGTGTGTGTGTGTGTGTGTGTGTGTGTGTGTGTGTGTGTGTGTGTGTGTGTGTGTGTGTGTGTGTGTGTGTGTGTGTGTTGATATTAGACAGATGCAGCGGCTTCAATAAGACTACTGATCCCCTGAAGCTGCCTGCTGTCTGTATTCATTATAGTCAAATCACAACACACTGACCCAGCCTCTCCTTCTCTATTCTCATCACAACACACTGACCCAGCCTCTCCTTCTCTATTCTCATCACAACACACTGACCCAGCCTCTCCTTCTCTATTCTCATCACAACACACTGACCCAGCCTCTCCTTCTCTATTCTCATTACAACACACTGACCCAGCCTCTCCTTCTCTATTCTCATCACAACACACTGACCCAGCCTCTCCTTCTCTATTCTCATCACAACACACTGACCCAGCCTCTCCTTCTCTATTCTCATCACAACACACTGACCCAGCATCTCCTTCTCTATTCTCATCACAACACACTGACCCAGTCTCTCCTTCTCTATTCTCATCACAACACACTGACCCAGCCTCTCCTTCTCTATTCTCATCACAACACACTGACCCAGCCTCTCCTTCTCTATTCTCATCACAACACACTGACCCAGCCTCTCCTTCTCTATTCTCATCACAACACACTGACCCAGCCTCTCCTTCTCTATTCTCATCACAACACACTGACCCAGCCTCTCCTTCTCTATTCTCATCACAACACACTGACCCAGCCTCTCCTTCTCTATTCTCATCACAACACACTGACCCAGCCTCTCCTTCTCTATTCTCATCACAACACACTGACCCAGCCTCTCCTTCTCTATTCTCATCACAACACACTGACCCAGCCTCTCCTTCTCTATTCTCCTCACAACACACTGACCCAGCCTCTCCTTCTCTATTCTCATCACAACACACTGACCCAGCCTCTCCTTCTCTATTCTCATCACAACACACTGACCCAGCCTCTCCTTCTCTATTCTCATCACAACACACTGACCCAGCCTCTCCTTCTCTATTCTCATCACAACACACTGACCCAGCCTCTCCTTCTCTATTCTCATCACAACACACTGACCCAGCCTCTCCTTCTCTATTCTCATCACAACACACTGACCCAGCCTCTCCTTCTCTATTCTCATCACAACACACTGACCCAGCCTCTCCTTCTCTATTCTCATCACAACACACTGACCCAGCCTCTCCTTCTCTATTCTCATCACAACACACTGACCCAGCCTCTCCTTCTCTATTCTCATCACAACACACTGACCCAGCCTCTCCTTCTCTATTCTCATCACAACACACTGACCCAGCCTCTCCTTCTCTATTCTCATCACAACACACTGACCCAGCCTCTCCTTCTCTATTCTCATCACAACACACTGACCCAGCCTCTCCTTCTCTATTCTCATCACAACACACTGACCCAGCCTCTCCTTCTCTATTCTCATCACAACACACTGACCCAGCCTCTCCTTCTCTATTCTCATCACAACACACTGACCCAGCCTCTCCTTCTCTATTCTCATCACAACACACTGACCCAGCCTCTCCTTCTCTATTCTCATCACAACACACTGACCCAGCCTCTCCTTCTCTATTCTCATCACAACACACTGACCCAGCCTCTCCTTCTCTATTCTCATCACAACACACTGACCCAGCCTCTCCTTCTCTATTCTCATCACAACACACTGACCCAGCCTCTCCTTCTCTATTCTCATCACAACACACTGACCCAGCATCTCCTTCTCTATTCTCATCACAACACACTGACCCAGCCTCTCCTTCTCTATTCTCATCACAACACACTGACCCAGCCTCTCCTTCTCTATTCTCATCACAACACACTGACCCATCCTCTCCTTCTCTATTCTCATCACAACACACTGACCCAGCCTCTCCTTCTCTATTCTCATCACAACACACTTACCCAGCCTCTCCTTCTCTATTCTCATCACAACACACTGACCCAGCCTCTCCTTCTCTATTCTCATCACAACACACTGACCCAGCCTCTCCTTCTCTATTCTCATCACAACACACTGACCCAGCCTCTCCTTCTCTATTCTCATCACAACACACTGACCCAGCCTCTCCTTCTCTATTCTCATCACAACACACTGACCCAGCCTCTCCTTCTCTATTCTCATCACAACACACTGACCCAGCCTCTCCTTCTCTATTCTCATCACAACACACTGACCCAGCCTCTCCTTCTCTATTCTCATCACAACACACTGACCCAGCCTCTCCTTCTCTATTCTCATCACAACACACTGACCCAGCCTCTCCTTCTCTATTCTCATCACAACACACTGACCCAGCCTCTCCTTCTCTATTCTCATCACAACACACTGACCCAGCCTCTCCTTCTCTATTCTCATCACAACACACTGACCCAGCCTCTCCTTCTCTATTCTCATCACAACACACTGACCCAGCATCTCCTTCTCTATTCTCATCACAACACACTGACCCAGCATCTCCTTCTCTATTCTCATCACAACACACTGACCCAGCCTCTCCTTCTCTATTCTCATCACAACACACTGACCCAGCCTCTCCTTCTCTATTCTCATCACAACACACTGACCCAGCCTCTCCTTCTCTATTCTCATCACAACACACTGACCCAGCCTCTCCTTCTCTATTCTCATCACAACACACTGACCCAGCCTCTCCTTCTCTATTCTCATCACAACACACTGACCCAGCATCTCCTTCTCTATTCTCATCACAACACACTGACCCAGCCTCTCCTTCTCTATTCTCATCACAACACACTGACCCAGCCTCTCCTTCTCTATTCTCATCACAACACACTGACCCAGCCTCTCCTTCTCTATTCTCATCACAACACACTGACCCAGCCTCTCCTTCTCTATTCTCATCACAACACACTTACCCAGCCTCTCCTTCTCTATTCTCATCACAACACACTGACCCAGCCTCTCCTTCTCTATTCTCATCACAACACACTGACCCAGCCTCTCCTTCTCTATTCTCATCACAACACACTGACCCAGCCTCTCCTTCTCTATTCTCATCACAACACACTGACCCAGCCTCTCCTTCTCTATTCTCATCACAACACACTGACCCAGCCTCTCCTTCTCTATTCTCATCACAACACACTGACCCAGCCTCTCCTTCTCTATTCTCATCACAACACACTGACCCAGCCTCTCCTTCTCTATTCTCATCACAACACACTGACCCAGCCTCTCCTTCTCTATTCTCATCACAACACACTGACCCAGCCTCTCCTTCTCTATTCTCATCACAACACACTGACCCAGCCTCTCCTTCTCTATTCTCATCACAACACACTGACCCAGCCTCTCCTTCTCTATTCTCATCACAACACACTGACCCAGCATCTCCTTCTCTATTCTCATCACAACACACTGACCCAGCATCTCCTTCTCTATTCTCATCACAACACACTGACCCAGCATCTCCTTCTCTATTCTCATCACAACACACTGACCCAGCCTCTCCTTCTCTATTCTCATCACAACACACTGACCCAGCCTCTCCTTCTCTATTCTCATCACAACACACTGACCCAGCCTCTCCTTCTCTATTCTCATCACAACACACTGACCCAGCCTCTCCTTCTCTATTCTCATCACAACACACTGACCCAGCCTCTCCTTCTCTATTCTCATCACAACACACTGACCCAGCCTCTCCTTCTCTATTCTCATCACAACACACTGACCCAGCCTCTCCTTCTCTATTCTCATCACAACACACTGACCCAGCATCTCCTTCTCTATTCTCATCACAAC
>NW_027013982.1:241200-261200 GCF_036934945.1 Oncorhynchus masou masou | reverse complement strand
TTTACACACACTGTATATAGACTTTATTTCTTTTCTATTGTGTTATTGACTGTATGTTTGTTTACTTCATGTGTAACTGGGTTGTTGTTGTTTGTGTCGCACTGATTTGCTTTATCTTGGTCAGAGTCACAGTTGTAAATGAGAACTTGTTTTCAACTGGCCTACCTGGTTAAATGAAGGTGTCCTCAACTGGCCTACCTGGTTAAATAACTGTTCCGGGTTGGAGCGAGCGGTCGCATCTACACTTCGGTCCGCAGGTAGTATAACTTTTCATTACATTTTCATTACATTTCATTATAGTACAATGGTTTGATTTGTCTAATCTTAGCAATTTCTTCTTAGCTAGCTACATAGCCGTCTTTGTATCAAAGATAATTGCGTAATTATCGTATTTCGTCGTCCTAATGTAGTCTACACTGCTATCTGCCCAGCAGCTAGCTAACGTCTACCGTCTACCAGCACTGTATAAACTATTACACTCAACTGAACGACTCGATTAGTGTAGTGTTAGCTAGCTACATAGTTGTCTTTGCTGTCTTCGTATCCAAGATAATTGTGTAGTTTAGAGTGTGTAGACTTAAAGTGATTATCTTAATTTACTGAGGTTAGCTAGCCAGCTATTTGTCGTCCTTAACGTAGGAGATACTGCTAGCTAGCTAGCCAACAGCTAGCCAACGTCTACCGAATAGAACTTCAACAACCCGGTCAAAATTCCGCTTCGCTCCACAGGTAGTATCACATTTTCATTTCACTTCATTACAGTACAACGGTTTGATTTGTTTGATCGTAGCTAGCTAGCTACATAGCCGTCTTTGTATCTAAGACAATTGTGTAGTCTAGAGCGATTTTCTAGGTTAGCTAGCCAGCTATTGTCGTTCTTTTAACGTAACGTAACGCAATCAACACTGCTAGCTAGCCAGCTAGCCCCCGAATAGCAGCACTGTAGAAACTATTACACTCGACGGAACGACTTGATTAGTGTAGTGTCAACATCGCAGCCACTGCCAGCTAGCCTACAAAGTCAACAACGCAGCCACTGCCAGCTAGCCTACTCCAGCAGTACTGTATCATTTCAATCATTTTAGTCAATAAGATTCTTGCTACGTAAGCTTAACGTTCTGAACATTCGAGACGTGTAGTCCACTTGTCATTCCAATCTCCTTTGCATTAGCGTAGCCTCTTCTGTAGCCTGTCAACTATGTGTCTATCTATCCCTGTTCTCTCTCTCTGCACAGACCATACAAACGCTCCACACCGCGTGGCCGCGGCCACCCTAATCTGGTGGTC
This sequence comes from Oncorhynchus masou masou, assembly GCF_036934945.1. Lineage (NCBI taxonomy): Eukaryota > Metazoa > Chordata > Actinopteri > Salmoniformes > Salmonidae > Oncorhynchus > Oncorhynchus masou. The sequence goes on along the minus strand of NW_027013982.1, from coordinate 259,913 downwards.
CCAGCGCGCACGACCCACGTGGAGTTCCAGGTCTCCGGTAGCCTCTGGAACTGCCGATCTGCGGCCAACAAGGCAGAGTTCATCTCAGCCTATGCCTCCCTCCAGTCCTCGACTTCTTGGCACTGACGGAAACATGGATCACCACAGATAACACTGCTACTCCTACTGCTCTCTCTTCGTCCGCCCACGTGTTCTCGCACACCCCGAGAGCTTCTGGTCAGCGGGGTGGTGGCACCGGGATCCTCATCTCTCCCAAGTGGTCATTCTCTCTTTCTCCCCTTACCCATCTGTCTATCGCCTCCTTTGAATTCCATGCTGTCACAGTTACCAGCCCTTTCAAGCTTAACATCCTTATCATTTATCGCCCTCCAGGTTCCCTCGGAGAGTTCATCAATGAGCTTGATGCCTTGATAAGCTCCTTTCCTGAGGACGGCTCACCTCTCACAGTCCTGGGCGACTTTAACCTCCCCACGTCTACCTTTGACTCATTCCTCTCTGCCTCCTTCTTTCCACTCCTCTCCTCTTTTGACCTCACCCTCTCACCTTCCCCCTACTCACAAGGCAGGCAATACGCTCGACCTCATCTTTACTAGATGCTGTTCTTCCACTAACCTCATTGCAACTCCCCTCCAAGTCTCCGACCACTACCTTGTATCCTTTTCCCTCTCGCTGTCATCCAACACTTCCCACACTGCCCCTACTCGGATGGTATCGCGCCGTCCCAACCTTCGCTCTCTCTCCCCCGCTACTCTCTCCTCTTCCATCCTATCATCTCTTCCCTCTGCTCATACCTTCTCCAACCTATCTCCTGATTCTGCCTCCTCAACCTCCTCTCTTCCCTTTCTGCATCCTTTGACTCTCTATGTCCCCTATCCTCCAGGCCGGCTCGGTCCTCCCTCCTCTCCGTGGCTCGACGACTCATTGCGAGCTCACAGAACAGGGCTCCGGGCAGCCGAGCGGAAATGGAGGAAAACTCGCCTCCTGCGGACCTGGCATCCTTTCACTCCCTCCTCTCTACATTTTCCTCCTCTGTCTCTGCTGCTAAAGCCACTTTCTACCACTCTAAATTCCAAGCATCTGCCTCTAACCCTAGGAAGCTCTTTGCCACCTTCTCCTCCCTCCTGAATCCTCCTCCCCTCCCCCTCCTCCTCCCTCTCTGCAGATGACTTCGTCAACCATTTTGAAAAGAAGGTCGACGACATCCGATCCTCGTTTGCTAAGTCAAACGACACCGCTGGTTCTGCTCACACTGCCCTACCCTGTGCTCTGACCTCTTTCTCCCCTCTCTCCAGATGAAATCTCGCTTCTTGTGACGGCCGGCCGCCCAACAACCTGCCCGCTTGACCCTATCCCCTCCTCTCTTCTCCAGACCATTTCCGGAGACCTTCTCCCTTACCTCACCTCGCTCATCAACTCATCCCTGACCGCTGGCTACGTCCCTTCCGTCTTCAAGAGAGCGAGAGTTGCACCCCTTCTGAAAAAACCTACACTCGATCCTCCGATGTCAACAACTACAGACCAGTATCCCTTCTTTCTTTTCTCTCCAAAAACTCTTGAATGTGCCGTCCTTGGCCAGCTCTCCCGCTATCTCTCTCAGAATGACCTTCTTGATCCAAATCAGTCAGGTTTCAAGACTAGTCATTCAACTGAGACTGCTCTTCTCTGTATCACGGAGGCGCTCCGCACTGCTAAAGCTAACTCTCTCTCCTCTGCTCTCATCCTTCTAGACCTATCGGCTGCCTTCGATACTGTGAACCATCAGATCCTCCTCTCCACCCTCTCCGAGTTGGGCATCTCCGGCGCGGCCCACGCTTGGATTGCGTCCTACCTGACAGGTCGCTCCTACCAGGTCTCCTCGCCACGCGCTCTCACCACTGGTGTCCCCAGGGCACTGTTCTAGGCCCTCTCCTATTCTCGCTATACACCAAGTCACTTGGCTCTGTCATAACCTCACATGGTCTCTCCTATCATTGCTATGCAGACGACACACAATTAATCTTCTCCTTTCCCCTTCTGATGACCAGGTGGCGAATCGCATCTCTGCATGTCTGGCAGACATATCAGTGTGGATGACGGATCACCACCTCAAGCTGAACCTCGGCAAGACGGAGCTGCTCTTCCTCCCGGGGAAGGACTGCCCGTTCCATGATCTCGCCATCACGGTTGACAACTCCATTGTGTCCTCCTCCCAGAGCGCTAAGAACCTTGGCGTGATCCTGGACAACACCCTGTCGTTCTCAACTAACATCAAGGCGGTGGCCCGTTCCTGTAGGTTCAGGCTCTACAACATCCGCAGAGTACGACCCTGCCTCACACAGGAAGCGGCGCAGGTCCTAATCCAGGCACTTGTCATCTCCCGTCTGGATTACTGCAACCGCTGTTGGCTGGGCTCCTGCCTGTGCCATTAAACCCTACAACTCATCCAGAACGCCGCAGCCCGTCTGGTGTTCAACCTTCCCAAGTACTCTCACGTCACCCCGCTCCTCCGCTCTCTCCACTGGCTTCCAGTTGAAGCTCGCATCCGCTACAAGACCATGGTGCTTGCCTACGGAGCTGTGAGGGGAACGGCACCGCAGTACCTCCAGGCTCTGATCAGGCCCTACACCTAAACAAGGGCACTGCGTTCATCCACCTCTGGCCTGCTCGCCTCCCTACCACTGAGGAAGTACAGTTCCCGCTCAGCCCAGTCAAAACTGTTCGCTGCTCTGGCCCCCAATGGTGGAACAAACTCCCTCACGACGCCAGGACAGCGGAGTCAATCACCACCTTCCGGAGACACCTGAAACCCCACCTCTTCAAGGAATACCTAGGATAGGATAAAGTAATCCTTCTCACCCCCCCCCTTAAATGATTTAGATGCACTATTGTAAAGTGGCTGTTCCACTGGATGTCATAAGGTGAATTCACCAATTTGTAAGTCGCTCTGGATAAGAGCGTCTGCTAAATGACTTAAATATAATGTAATGTGTTCTCAACTGGCCTACCTGGTTAAATAAAGGTGTTCTCAACTGGCCTCCCTGGTTAAATAAAGGTGTTCTCAACTGGCCTCCCTGGTTAAATAAAGGTGTTCTCAACTGGCCTCCTTGGTTAAATAAAGGTGTTCTCAACTGGCCTACCTGGTTAAATAAAGGTGTTCTCAACTGGCCTACCTGGTTAAATAAAGATGTTCTCAACTGGCCTCCCTGGTTAAATAAAGGTGTTCTCAACTGGCCTCCCTGGATAAATAAAGGTGTTCTCAACTGGCCTACCAGGTTAAATAAAGGTGTTCTCAACTGGCCTCCCTGGTTAAATAAAGGTGTTCTCAACTGGCCTACCTGGTTAAATAAAGGTGTTCTCAACTGGCCTACCTGGTTAAATAAAGGTGTTCTCAACTGGCCTCCCTGGTTAAATAAAGGTGTTCTCAACTGGCCTCCCTGGTTAAATAAAGGTGTTCTCAACTGGCCTCCCTGGTTAAATAAAGGTGTTCTCAACTGGCCTCCCTGGTTAAATAAAGGTGTTCTCAACTGGCCTCCCTGGTTAAATAAAGGTGTTCTCAAATGGCCTCCCTGGTTAAATAAAGGTGTTCTCAACTGGCCTCCCTGGTTGAATAAAGGTGTTCTCAAATGGCCTCCCTGGTTAAATAAAGGTGTTCTCAACTGGTCTACCTGGTTAAATAAAGGTGTTCTCAACTGGCCTCCCTGGTTAAATAAAGGTGTTCTCAAATGGCCTACCTGGTTAAATAAAGGTGTTCTCAACTGGCCTCCCTGGTTAAATAAAGGTGTTCTCAAATGGCCTACCTGGTTAAATAAAGGTGTTCTCAACTGGCCTCCTGGTTGAATAAAGGTGTTCTCAACTGGCCTCCCTGGTTGAATAAAGGTGTTCTCAACTGGTCTCCCTGGTTAAATAAAGGTGTTCTCAACTGGCCTCCCTGGTTGAATAAAGGTGTTCTCAACTGGCCTCCCTGGTTAAATAAAGGTGTTCTCAACTGGCCTCCCTGGTTAAATAAAGGTGTTCTCAACTGGTCTCCCTGGTTAAATAAAGGTGGAAAAAAAAGAAGATCTATCAGACACCAGTCATTCAGTGTGTGTGTGTGTGTGTGTGTGTGTGTGTGTGTGTGTGCGTGTGTGTGTGTGTGTGTGTGTGTGTGTGTGTGTGTGTGTGTGTGTGTGTGTGTGTGTGTGTGTGTGTGTGTGTGTGTGCTTGCGTGCGTGCGTGCGTGTGTGTTTGTGTCAGCAATCGGTAAGTCTTTGTTTGGGTACGCTGTAGAATATCTACAGATTGACTATCTACTGACTATCAGTAACATTTCAAATATTTACTTATCCAAACCCTTATCCTAACCCTTATCCTAACCCTTATCCTAACCCTTATCCTAACCCTTATCCTAACCCTTATCCTAACCCTTATCCTAACCCTTATCCTAACCCTTATCCTAACCCTCATCCTAACCCTTATCCTAACCCTTATCCTAACCCTTATCCTAACCCTTATCCTAACCCTTATTCTAACCCTTATCCTAACCCTTATCCTAACCCTTATCCTAACCCTTATCCTAACCCTTATCCTAACCCTTATCCTAACCCTTATCCTGACCCTTATCCTAACCCTTATCCTAACCCTTATCCTAACCCTTATTCTAACCCTTATTCTAACCCTTATCCTAACCTTTATCCTGACCCTTATCCTAACCCTTATCCTAACCCTTATCCTAACACTTATCCTAACCCTTATTCTAACCCTTATCCTAACCCTTATCCAAACCCTTATCCTAACCCTTATCCTAACCCTTATTCTAACCCTTATTCTAACCCTTATCCTAACCCTTATCCAGACCCTTATCCTGACCCTTATCCTAACCCTTATGCTAACCCTTATCCTAACCCTTATTCTAACCCTTATTCTAACCCTTATCCTAACCCATATCCTAACCCCTATTCTAACCCTTATCCTAACCCTTATTCTAACCCTTATCCTAACCCTTATCCTAACCCTTATCCTATCCTGACCCTTATCCTGACTTAACACTTATCCTAACCCTTATTCTAACCCTTATCCTAACCCTTATCCAAACCCTTATCCTAACCCTTATTCTAACCCTTATTCTAACCCTTATCCTAACCCTTATTCTAACCCTTATCCTAACCCTCATCCTAACCCTTATTCTAACCCTTATCCTAACCCTTATCCTAAACCCTTATTCTAACCCTCATCCTAACCCTTATTCTAACCCTTATCCTAACCCTTATCCTAACCCTTATCCTGACCCTTATTCTAACCCTTATCCTAACCCTTATTCTGACCCTTATCCTGACCCTTATCCTGACCCTTATTCTAACCCTTATCCTAACCCTTATTCTAACCCTTATTCTAACTCTTATCCTAACCCTTATTCTAACCCTTATCCTAACCCTTATCCAGACCCTTATCCAGACCCTTATCCTGACCTGAACCCTTATTCTAACCCTTATCCTAACCCTCATCCTAACCCTTATTCTAACCTCCTTATCCTAACCCTTATCCTAACCCTTATCCTAACCCTTATTCTAACCCTTATTCTAACCCTTATCCTAACCCTCATCCTAACCCTTAATCTAACCCTTATTCTAACCCTTATCCTAACCCTTATTCTAACCCTTATTCTAACCCTTATTCTAACCCTTATCCTAACCCTTATCCTAACCCTTATTCTGACCCTTATCCTACCCTTATCCTGACCCTTATTCTAACCCTTATCCTAACCCTTATCCTAACCCTTATTCTAACCCTTATTCTAACCCTTATTCTAACCCTTATCCTAACCCTCATCCTAACCCTTATTCTAACCCTTATCCTAACCCTCATCCTAACCCTTATTCTAACCCTTATCCTAACCCTTATCCTAAACCCTTATTCTAACCCTCATCCTAACCCTTATTCTAACCCTTATCCTAACCCTTATTCTAACCCCTTATCCTAACCCTTATCCTGACCCTTATTCTAACCCTTATTCTAACCCTTATTCTAACCCTTATCCTAACCCTTATTCTAACCCTTATCCTATCCCTTATTCTAACCCTTATCCTAACCCTCATCCTAACCCTTATGCTAACCCTTATGCTAACCCTTATTCTAACCCTTATTCTAACCCTTATTCTAACCCTTATCCTAACCCTTATCCTAACCCTTATCCTAACCCTTATCCTAACCCTTATTCTGACCCTTATCCTGACCCTTATCCTGACCCTTATCCTGACCCTTATCCTAACCCTTATTCTAACCATTATTCTAACCCTTATTCTAATCCTTATTCTAACCCTTATCCTAACCCTCATCCTAACCCTTATTCTAACCCCCTATCCTAACCCAATCCTAACCCTTATTCTAACCCTTATCCTAAACCCTTATTCTAACCCTTATCCTAACCCTTATTCTAACCCTTATTCTAATCCTTATCCTAACCCTTATCCTAACCCTTATCCTGACCCTTATCCTAACCCCCTCATCCTAACCCTCATCCTAACCCTTATGCTAACCCTTATCCTAATCCCCCTAACCTTAGCAAGCAGTTTTTTATCAACATATAATTTGTTTGGTATTATGACCATCTGTAGAGCTGCTAGTAGGACAGACACTGCCCTCATAGACAAGCCCTCTGATTGCTTATCAACCCCCCTCAAAGACAAGCCCTCTGATTGGTTATTACCCCCCCCATAGACAAACCCTCTGTTTGGTTATTAACACCCCCATAGATAAGCCCTCTGATTGGTTATTAACCCCCTCATAGATAAGCCCTCTGATTGGTTATTAACCCCCTTATAGACAAGCCCTCTGATTGGTTATTAACCCCCTCATAGACCAGCACTCTGATTGGTTATTAACACCCTCATAGACAAGCCCTCTGATTGGTTATTAAACCCCCCCTCCCATAGACAAGCCCTCTGATTGGTTATTAGCACCCCTCGTAGACAAGCCCTCTGATTGGTTATTAACCCATCTAGTATTCTCTCTAAAATGCATTTTGAAGCCATTTGCTGGAAGGTGACATAGACAAAGAAGTATCAAAGGTGTAGCTGGAGGCTTTAGTTATTTTCTAGGTGTGGAAGGAGAACATTGTACGACATTATGTTGACTCATCTTGTTTTTCAACCACAGCAATAAAGAACTTGTCATCTACCCATCATCGTCAACCCTCAACGTGTCTAAAACTCAGAGGTCGTATCGTTCAACTGTATTCTTGTTTTATTATGTTTTATCGAACCTTTATGTTCTCAGGGGAGTCATAGCGAGACCAAGGTCTCTTTTACAGATGAGCCCTGAAACGTTGACTTTGTCCTTCCTTGTTTTAAATTTCAACCCAGAACATGTGTTAGACATGGTAGCCTTGGCAACATCCTCCTCACATATAGCAACTTGCTGGAGTTCATTTTAACAGTCTGACTGTGTAGAAACAGTAACTATAACAGTCTGACTGTGTAGAAACAGTAACTATAACAGTCTGACTGTGTAGAAACAGTAACTTTAACAGTCTGACTGTGTAGAAACAGTAACTATAACAGTCTAACTCTGTAGAAACAGTAACTATAACTGTGTAGAAACAGTAACTATAACAGTCTAACTGTGTAGAAACAATAACTATAACATTCTAACTCTGTAGAAACAGTAAATATAACAGTCTAACTGTGTAGAAACAGTAACTATAACAGTCTAACTCTGTAGAAACAGTAACTATAACAGTCAACTGTGTAGAAACAGTAACTTTAACAGTCTGACTGTGTAGAAACAGTAACTATAACAGTCTAACTCTGTAGAAACAGTAACTATAACAGTCTAACTGTGCAGAAACAGTAACTATAACAGTCTGACTGTGTAGAAACAGTAACTATAACAGTCTAACTCTGTAGAAACAGTAACAATAACAGTCTAACTCTGTAGTAACTATAACAGTCTAACTGTGTAGAAACAGTAACTATAACAGTCAACTGTGTAGAAACAGTAACTATAACAGTCAACTGTGTAGAAACAGTAACTATAACAGTCTAACTGTGTAGAAACAGTAAACAGTAAAACAGTATAACAGTCTAACTCTGTAGAAACAGTAACTATAACAGTCTAACTCTGACTGTGTAGAAACAGTAACTATAACAGTCTAACTGTGTAGAAACAGTAACTATAACAGTCTAACTGTGTAGAAACAGTAACTATAACAGTCTAACTGTGTAGAAACAGTAACTATAACAGTCTGAACTGTGTAGAAACAGTAACTATAACAGTCTAACTGTGTAGAAACAGTAACTATAACAGTCTAACTAACTGTAACTCTGAAACAGTAACTATAACAGTCTAACTCTGTAGAAACAGTAACTATAACAGTCTAACTCTGTAGAAACAGTAACTATAACAGTCTAACTGTGTAGAAACAGTAACTATAACAGTCAACTGTGTAGAAACAGTAACTATAACAGTCAACTGTGTAGAAACAGTAACTATAACAGTGTGACTGTGTAGAAACAGTAACTATAACAGTCTAACTCTGTAGAAACAGTAACTATAAGAGTCTAACTGTGTAGAAACAGTAACTATAACAGACTGACTGTGTAGAAACAGTAACTATAAGAGTCTAACTGTGTAGAAACAGTAACTATAACAGTCTAACTGTGTATTATGTGGAAACAGTAACTATAACAGTCTAACTGTGTATTATGTGGAAACAGTAACTATAACAGTCTAACTGTGTAGAAACAGTAACTATAACAGACTGACTGTGTAGAAACAGGAACTATAAGAGTCTAACTGTGTAGAAACAATAACTATAACAGACTGACTGTGTAGAAACAGTAACTATAAGAGTCTAACTGTGTAGAAACAGTAACTATAACAGTCTAACTGTGTATTATGTGGAAACAGTAACTGTAATAGTCTAACTGTGTAGAAACAGTAACTATAACAGTCTAACTGTGTAGAAACAGTAACTATAACAGTCTAACTGTGTAGAAACAGTAACTATAACAGACTGACTGTGTAGAAACAGTAACTATAAGAGTCTAACTGTGTAGAAACAGTAACTATAACAGACTGACTGTGTAGAAACAGTAACTATAAGAGTCTAACTGTGTAGAAACAGTAACTATAACAGACTGACTGTGTAGAAACAGTAACTATAAGAGTCTAACTGTGTAGAAACAGTAACTATAACAGTCTAACTGTGTATTATGTGGAAACAGTAACTGTAATAGTCTAACTGTGTAGAAACAGTAACTATAACAGTCTAACTGTGTAGAAACAGTAACTATAACAGTCTAACTGTGTAGAAACAGTAACTATAACAGTCTAACTGTGTATTATGTGGAAACAGTAACTGTAATAGTCTACCCCTCGTGTAGTTACTCTGCCTTCAGTCTTACCTTGGGCGGCAGGTAGCCTTGTTGTTAGAATGTTGGGCCAGTAACCGAAAGGTTGCTAGATCAAATCCACGAGCTGACAAGGTAAAAATATGTTGTTCTTCTCCTAAACAAGGCAGTTAATCCACTGTTCCTAAGTTGTCATTGTAAATGAGAATGTGTTCTTAACTGACCTGCCTAGTTAAATGAAGGTTAATTAAAAACCTTGGGTCAGTCTGGCTTCTGATTGTGTGCCCTGGACAGGCCCCGGCAGGAGGGGGAGGAGGGCGTGCCCTGGACAGGCCCCGGCAGGAGGGGGGAGGAGGGGGCGTGGCCGGCCCCCAACCAGTCCCAGGCTGCATCCAAATGGAACCTTATTCTCGGGTCCAGACTGACTAGGGTCCAGACTGACTAGGGTCCAGACTGACTAGGCCCAGACTGACTAGGGTCCAGACTGACTAGGCCCAGACTGACTAGGGTCCAGACTGACTAGGGTCCAGACTGACTAGGGTCCAGACTGACTAGGGCCCAGACTGACTAGGGTCCAGACTGACTAGGTTCAGACTGACTTCCAGACTGACTAGGCTGACTAGGGTCCAGACTGACTAGGTTCCAGACTGACTAGGGTCCAGACTGACTAGGGCCCATGATGACTAGGGTCCAGACTGACTAGGGCCCATGATGACTAGGGCCCATGATGACTAGGGTCCAGGCTGACTAGGGTCCAGACTGACTAGGGTCCAGACTGACTAGGGTCCAGACTGACTTCCAGACTGACTAGGGCCCAGACTGACTAGGGTCCAGACTGACTAGGGCCCAGGATGACTAGGGTCCAGGCTGACTAGGGTCCAGGTTGACTAGGGTCCAGACTGACTAGGGCCCAGGCTGACTAGGGTCCAGACTGACTAGGGCCCATGATGACTAGGGTCCAGGATGACTAGGGTCCAGGCTGACTAGGGCCCATGATGACTAGGGTCCAGACTGACTAGGGTACAGACTGACTAGGGTCCAGGCTGACTAGGGTCCAGGCTGACTAGGGTCCAGACTGACTAGGGTCCATGCTGACTAGGGTCCATGCTGACTAGGGTCCAGGCTGACTAGGGTCCAGGCTGACTAGGGTCCATGTTGACTAGGGTCCAGACTGACTAGGGTCCAGACTGACTAGGGTCCAGGCTGACTAGGGTCCATGCTGACTAGGGTCCAGACTGACTAGGTTCCAGACTGACTAGGGTCCAGACTGACTAGGGTCCATGATGACTAGGGCCCATGATGACTAGGGTCCAGGCTGACTAGGGTCCAGACTGACTAGGTTCCAGACTGACTAGGGTCCAGGCTGACTAGGGTCCAGACTGACTAGGGTCCAGACTGACTAGGGTCCAGACTGACTAGGGTCCAGACTGACTAGGGCCCATGATGACTAGGGCCCATGATGACTAGGGTCCAGGCTGACTAGGGTCCAGGCTGACTAGGGTCCAGACTGACTAGGTCCAGACTGACTAGGGCCCAGGCTGACTAGGGCCCATGATGACTAGGGTCCAGACTGACTAGGGTCCAGACTGACTAGGGCCCAGGCTGACTAGGGCCCATGATGACTAGGGTCCAGACTGACTAGCGCCCAGGCTGACTAGCGCCCAGGATGACTAGGGTCCAGACTGACTAGCGCCCAGACTGACTAGCGCCCATGATGACTAGGGCCCATGATGACTAGGGTCCAGACTGACTAGGGTCCAGACTGACTAGGGCCCAGGCTGACTAGCGCCCATGATGACTAGGGTCCAGGGTGACTAGGGTCCAGACTGACTAGGGTCCAGACTGACTAGGGTCCAGACTGACTAGGGTCCAGACTGACTAGGTTCCAGACTGACTAGGGTCCAGACTGACTAGGGTCCAGGCTGACTAGGGTCCAGGCTGACTAGGTCCAGGATGACTAGGGTCCAGACTGACTAGGTTCCAGACTGACTAGGGCCCAGACTGACTAGGGTCCAGACTGACTAGGGTCCAGACTGACTAGGGTCCAGGCTGACTAGGGTCCAGGCTGACTAGGGTCCAGACTGACTAGGGTCCAGACTGACTAGGGTCCAGACTGACTAGGGTCCAGGCTGACTAGGGCCCAGGCTGACTAGGGTCCAGACTGACTAGGGTCCAGACTGACTAGGGCCCAGGCTGACTAGGGTCCAGACTGACTAGGGTCCAGACTGACTAGGGTCCAGGCTGACTAGGGTCCAGACTGACTAGGGCCCAGGCTGACTAGGGTCCAGACTGCACTAGGGTCCAGACTGACTTGGGTCCAGGATGACTAGGGTCCAGACTGACTAGGGTCCAGGCTGACTAGGGTCCAGACTGACTAGGGCCCATGATGACTAGGGTCCAGACTGACTAGGGTCCATGATGACTAGGGCCCAGACTGACTAGGGCCCATGATGACTAGGGTCCAGGCTGACTAGGGCCCATGATGACTAGGGTCCAGACTGACTAGGGCCCAGACTGACTAGGTTCCATGATGACTAGGGCCCAGACTGACTAGGGCCCAGACTGACTAGGGCCCAGGCTGACTAGAGCCCAGGCTGACTAGAGCCCAGGCTGACTAGGGCCCATGATGACTAGGGCCCATGATGACTAGGGCCCATGATGACTAGGGTCCAGGCTGACTAGGGCCCAGACTGACTAGGGTCCAGACTAACCAGAGCCCAGGCTGACTAGGGCCCATGATGACTAGGGCCCATGATGACTAGGGTCCAGGCTGACTAGGGCCCAGACTGACTAGGGTCCAGACTGACTAGGGTCCAGACTGACTAGGGTCCAGACTGACTAGGGTCCAGACTGACTAGGTTCCAGACTGACTAGGGTCCAGACTGACTAGGGTCCAGACTGACTAGGTTCCAGACTGACTAGGGTCCAGACTGACTAGGGTCCAGGCTGACTAGGTTCCAGGTTGACTAGGGTCCAGGCTGACTAGGGTCCAGGTTGACTAGGGTCCAGACTGACTAGGGTCCAGACTGACATGGGTCCAGTCTGACTAGGGTCCAGGTGACTAGGTTCCAGGCTGACTAGGGTCCAGGCTGACTAGGGTCCAGGTTGACTAGGGTCCAGGCTGACTAGGGTCCAGGTTGACTAGGGTCCAGACTGACTAGGGTCCAGGCTGACTAGGTTCCAGACTGACTAGGGTCCAGGCTGACTAGGGTCCAGACTGACTAGGTTCCAGGTTGACTAGGTTCCAGGCTGACTAGGGTCCAGGCTGACTAGGGTCCAGACTGACTAGGGTCCAGACTGACTAGGTTCCAGGTTGACTAGGTTCCAGGCTGACTAGGGTCCAGGCTGACTAGGGTCCAGACTGACTAGGGTCCAGACTGACTAGGGTCCAGACTGACTAGGGTCCAGACTGACTAGGTTCCAGGTTGACTAGGTTCCAGGCTGACTAGGGTCCAGGCTGACTAGGGTCCAGACTGACTAGGGTCCAGACTGACTAGGGTCCAGACTGACTAGGGCCCATGATGACTAGGGTCCAGGCTGACTAGGTTCCAGACTGACTAGGTTCCAGACTGACTAGGTTCCAGGCTGACTGGGGTCCAGGTTGACTAGGGTCCAGACTGACTCTGCAGTGCAGTGGTGGATTCAGGTATAGGTGACATGGGCGCCCACACAGGGCGGCATCTTTCCGGGGTGACCTCATCCCACAATCTAAGCTCGATGCCCTCAATCTCGCACAAATTTTCAATGAACCCACCAGGTACAACCTCTAATCCGTAAACACGGGCAACCTCATAGATGTCATCCTTACCAACTTGCCTTCCAAATTCACCTCTGCTGTTTTCATCCAAGATTTCAGCGATCACTGCCTCATTGCCTGCACCTGTAATGGGTCTGCGGTCAAACGACCACCCCTCATCACTGTCAAACGCTCCCTAAAACAATTCAGCGAGCAGGCCTTTCTAATCGACCTGGCCCGGGAATCCTGGAAGGATATTGACCTCATCCCGTTAGTAGAGGATGCCTGGTTACTCTTTAAAAGTGCCTTCCTCACCGTCTTAAATAATCATGCCCCTTTCAAAAAAATGAGCACCAGGAACAGATATAGCCCTTGGTTCTCTCCAGACCTGACTGCCCTTGACCAGCACAAAAACAACTTGTGGCATTCTGCATTAGCATCGAATAGCCCCGTGGTGCAACTTTTCAGGGAAGTTAGGAACCAATATATGGCAGTTAGAAAGCAGAGGCTAGCTTTTTCAAGCAGAAATTTGCATCCTGTAGCACAAACTCAAAAAAAGTTCAGGGACACTGTAAAGTCCATGGAGAATAAGAACACCTCCTCTCAGCTGCCCACTGCTCTGAGGATAGGAAACACTGTCACCACCGATAAATCCACTATAATTGAGAATTTCAATAAGCATTTTTATAAGGCTGGCCATGCTTTCCACCTGGCTACCCCTACCCCTGTCAACAGCCCTGCACCCCCACAGCAACTCGCCCAAGCTTCCCCATTTCTCCTTCTCCCAAATTCAGATAGCTGATGTTCTGAAAGAGCTGCAAAATCTGGACCTCTACAAATCAGCCGGGCAAGACAATCTGGACCCCTACAAATCAGCCGGGATAGACAATCTGGACCCCTACAAATCAGCCAGGCTAGACAATCTGGACCCTCTCTTTCTAAAATTATCTGCCGAAATTGTTGCAACCCCTATTACTAGCCTGTTCAACCTCTCTTTCGTATTGTCTGAGATCCCCAGATATTCGAAGATGCATCGGTCATCCCCCTCTTCAAAGGGGGAGACACTCTAGACCCAAACTGTTATAGACCTATATCCATCCTGCCCTACATTTCTAAAATCTTCGTCCAGTTAAAAAACAGATTACCGGCCATTTTGAATCACACCGTACCTTCTCCGCTATGCAATCAGGTTTCAGAGCTGGTTATGGGTGCACCTCAGCCACGCTCAGGATCCTAAACGATATCTTAACCACCATCGATAAGAAACACCAGGGTCCAGGCTGACTAGGGTCCAGACTGACTAGGGTCCAGGTTGACTAGGGTCCAGGCTGACTAGGGTCCAGGCTGACTAGGGTCCAGACTGACTCTGCAGTTCCCTGATGTTGACTTGGGTCCATGCTGACTAGGGTCCAGGCTAACTAGGTCCAGGCTGACTAGGGTCCAGACTGACTCTGCAGTGCCCTAATGTTGACTTGGGTCCAGACTGACTAGGGCCCAGGTTGACTAGGGTCCAGGTTGACTAGGGTCCAGACTGACTAGGGTCCAGACTGACTAGGGTCCAGGCTGACTAGGGTCCAGGCTGACTAGCGCCCAGGCTGACTAGGGTCCAGACTGACTAGGGTCCAGACTGACTAGGGTCCAGACTGACTAGGGTCCATGCTGACTAGGGTCCATGCTGACTCTGCAGTTCCCTGATGTCGAATCGGGTCCAGGCTGACTCTGCATTTCCCTGATGTTGACTAGGGTCCAGGCTGACTCTGCAGTTCCCTGATGTCGAATCGGGTCCAGGCTGACTCTGCATTTCCCTGATGTTGACTAGGGTCCAGGCTGACTCTGCAGTGCCCTGATGTTGACTAGGATCCAGGCTGACTAGGGTCCAGGCTGACTCTGCAGTTCCCTGATGTTGACTAGGGTCCAGGTTGACTCTGCAGTTCCCTGATGTTGACTAGGGTCCAGGCTGACTCTGCAGTGCCCTGATGTTGACTAGGGTCCAGGCTGACTAGGGTCCAGACTGACTAGGGCCCAGGCTGACTAGGGTCCAGGCTGACTAGGGTCCAGACTGACTAGGGTCCAGGATGACTAGGGTCCAGGCTGACTAGGGTCCAGGATGACTAGGGCCCAGGATGACTAGAGCCCAGGATGACTAGGGTCCAGACTGACTAGGGTCCAGGCTGACTAGGGTCCAGACTGACTAGGGTCCAGGCTGACTAGGTCCAGGATGACTAGGGTCCAGGCTGACTAGGGTCCAGGATGACTAGGGCCCAGGATGACTAGAGCCCAGGATGACTAGGGTCCAGACTGACTAGGGTCCAGACTGACTAGGGTCCAGACTGACTAGGGTCCAGGCTGACTAGGGTCCAGGCTGACTAGGGTCCAGACTGACTAGGGTCCATGCTGACTAGGGTCCAGGCTGACTCTGCAGTTCCCTGATGTTGACTAGGGTCCAGGCTGACACTGCAGTGCCCTGATGTTGACTAGGGTCCAGGCTGACTAGGGTCCAGGCTGACTAGGGTCCAGGCTGACTAGGGTCCAGGCTGACTCTGCAGTTCCCTGATGTTGACTAGGGTCCAGGCTGACTAGGGTCCAGGCTGACTCTGTAGTTCCCTGATGTTGACCAGGGTCCAGGCTGACTAGGGTCCAGGCTGACTCTGCAGTGCCCTGATGTTGACTAGGGTCCAGGCTGACTCTGCAGTGCCCTGATGTTGACTAGGGTCCAGGCTGACTAGGTTCCAGACTGACTAGGGTCCAGACTGACTAGAGCCCAGGCTGACTAGGGTCCAGACTGACTAGGGTCCAGGCTGACTAGGGTCCAGGCTGACTAGGGTCCAGGCTGACTAGGGCCCAGACTGACTAGAGCCCAGGCTGACTAGGGCCCATGGTGACTAGGGTCCAGACTGACTAGGTCCAGACTGACTAGGGTCCAGGCTGACTAGAGCCCAGGCTGACTAGGGCCCATGGTGACTAGGGCCCAGACTGACTAGGGTCCAGGCTGACTAGGGTCCAGACTGACTAGAGCCCAGGCTGACTAGGGCCCATGGTGACTAGGGCCCAGACTGACTAGGGCCCAGACTGACTAGGGTCCAGACTGACTAGGGCCCAGACTGACTAGGGTCCAGACTGACTCCCAGGCTGACTAGGGCCCAGACTGACTCCCAGGCTGACTAGGGTCCAGGCTGACTAGGTTCCAGACTGACTAGGTTCCAGACTGACTAGGGTCCAGACTGACTAGGGTCCAGACTGACTAGGGTCCAGACTGACTAGGGTCCAGACTGACTAGGGTCCAGGCTGACTAGGGTCCAGGCTGACTAGGTTCCAGACTGACTAGGTTCCAGACTGACTAGGGTCCAGACTGACTAGGGTCCAGACTGACTAGGGTCCAGACTGACTAGGGTCCAGGCTGACTAGGGTCCAGGCTGACTAGGTTCCAGACTGACTAGGTTCCAGGCTGACTAGGGTCCAGACTGACTAGGGCCCAGGCTGACTAGGGTCCAGGCTGACTCTGCAGTGCCCTGATGTTGACTAGGGTGCATGCTGACTAGGGTCCAGGCTGACTCTGCAGTGCCCTGATGTTGACTAGGGTCCAGACTGACTCTGCAGTTCCCTGATGTTGACTTGGGTCCATGCTGACTCTGCAGTTCCCTGATGTTGACTCGGGTCCATGCTGACTCTGCAATTCCCTGATGTTGACTAGTGTCCAGGCTGACTAGGGTCCATGCTGACTCTGCAGTTCCCTGATGTTGACTTGGGTCCATGCTGACTCTGCAGTTCCCTGATGTTGACTCGGGTCCATGCTGACTCTGCAGTTCCCTGATGTTGACTAGTGTCCAGGCTGACTAGGGTCCATGCTGACTCTGCAGTTCCCTGATGTCGAATCGGGTCCAGGCTGACTCTGCATTTCCCTGATGTTGACTAGGGTCCAGGCTGACTCTGCAGTTCCCTGATGTTGACTAGTGTCCAGGCTGACTAGGGTCCAGGCTGACTCTGCAGTTCCCTGATGTTGACTAGGGTCCATGCTGACTCTGCAGTTCCCTGATGTCGACTAGGGTCCAGGCTGACTCTGTAGGGCTCCAGTCAATAGTGGTGCATTGTTTAGGGAACAGGGTGATATTTGGGATACACCACCCATTCTCCCTCCTCTCCTCTCCTCTCCTCTCCTCCCTCTCCTCTCTCTCCTCTCCTCTCCTCTCCTCTCCTCTCCTCTCCCTCTCCTCTCCTCTCCCTCTGTCTCTCCCCTCTCCTCTGTCTCTCTCTCTAACACTCCTCTCCTCTCCTCTCCTCTGTCTCTCTCTAACACTCCTCCCTCTCCTCTCCTCTGTCTCTCTCTCTAACACTCCTCTCCCTCTCCTCTCCTCTCCTCTCCTCTCCTCTCCTCTCCCCTCTCCTCTCCTCTCCTCTCCTCTCCCTCCTCTCCTCTCCCTCTCCCTCCCCTCCCTCTCCTCTCCTCTCCCTCCCCTCCCCCTCCCCTCCCCCTCCCCTCCCCCTCCCCTCCCTCCTCTCCCCCTCTCCTCCCCCTCCCCCTCCTCTCCTCTCCTCTCCTCTCCTCTCCTCTCCTCTCCTCCACCTCCACCTCCCTAGCATAGTGAAGAGTATGCCGTCTGTGTTGCAGCCTCTATTCCCGGGGCTGCGGCCCTCCGCGACCCCTCAGCGGTAATATTAGACTTCCGTGTAGGCTGTTTCCAGGCCAGCCAGCCAACCCAACTAATCCAAGGTCATCTCGACTTTGTTATTTTACTTCAGATAACACAGATCAAACCTGAAGAGGTGCTGTACTGGAACACAGCGGTCAAATAAAGAAAAGTCATGTGTATTTTTTGTGTATTTTTCCTGTTGTTTTGTTTTCAGCTTGAACATGTTTTTAGTTGTTTGTTTTTTAAACCAAGTCTTTTACTTTGTGTTACTGTGTGAATGAAGCTGTCCGAATATTTTGTAATAAACTGTCCTTCTACAGTCGTCTTTATTTAGTCACTTTATAAAGGGAACATCCGTTAAAAGATAACGTAAATAAACCATTAGAATGTATGTAGAGTTCGGTACAGTTTACAAGACATTTTTAAACATGAGTATCTTAATTAATTGTGGCAATGCTTACATTCCATTCTGATTTGAGCATTGGGCTGTGTGCTCTCTGTGACACTCTGGCCAGTGCAATCAGGAAGGTTGTGAGTAATCGGTCCTGAGAAAATGCTTGAGGAAGCATCCGATGAAGATTAATATTAGTAGGTCAGTTGTACTTGCCTGGATCCCAAATGGAACCCTGTTCCCTAGAGAGTGCACTAGTTTTGATCAGAATCCTATGTGCCCTATAGGAAATAGCATGACATTTGGGACTTAACCCTGCTTGTGTTGTTGTGACTAGGGAGGCAAAAGAGAAGATATCTAAATGTTCTATATTAACATAATATCATACGGGGGGGGGCACCCTATTCCCTATGTAGTGCACTACTTTAGACCAGGATCGATAGGGTTAGTAGTACGTAGGCGATAGGATCCCATTTGGGATGGGAGAACATGTGTCTTTATTTAGCTGAGATTTCACCTCATTACAGGCCAACAGTGAAACAAATGCAGCACGAGTCTGTGTGTCAGAAAGATGGATTAGAACAACAACAGGGACAAACCAAGACCAAGGCCAGAGCCCAAGATGTTAGATGTTATTGGACAGTGAATAAAAG